>NC_048590.1:9170778-9183278 GCF_013265735.2 Oncorhynchus mykiss | reverse complement strand
ATATAGTATGATATTAACTGACCCTGTATATAGTATGGTACTAACTGACCCTGTATATAGTATGGTACTAACTGACCCTGTATATAGTATGGTACTAACTGACCCTGTATATAGTATGGTATTAACTGACCCTGTATATAGTGACCCTGTATATAGTATGGTATTAACTGACCCTGTATATAGTATGGTATTAACTGACCCTGTATATAGTGACCCTGTATATAGTATGGTATTAACTGACCCTGTATATAGTATGGTATTAACTGATCCTGTATATAGTATGGTATTAACTGACCCTGTATATAGTATGGTACTAACTGACCCTGTATATAGTATGGTATTAACTGACCCTGTATATAGTATGGTATTAACTGACCCTGTATATAGTATGGTATTAACTGACCCTGTATATAGTATGGTATTAACTGACCCTGTATATAGTATGGTACTGACCCTGTATATAGTATGGTACTAACTGACCCTGTATATAGTATGGTATTAACTGACCCTGTATATAGTATGGTATTAACTGACCCTGTATATAGTATGGTACTAACTGACCCTGTATATAGTATGGTACTGACCCTGTATATAGTATGGTACTAACTGACCCTGTATATAGTATGGTATTAACTGACCCTGTATATAGTATGGTACTGACCCTGTATATAGTATGGTACTAACTGACCCTGTATATAGTATAGTATTAACTGACCCTGTATATAGTATTTCACTGTACCTGTGCAGGTGACATCAAATTAAAACCCTGAAACGTGAAACCTATTGTTAACCGTGTCTGTGTAAACGGCTAGCTGTTAGCCAGCTAGCTAAAGAGGACAAAGGCCGTACGGAGCCGACGTATCGCCCCAACAGGCTGCGTCGTCTCCCATGATTGGTCAACGATGACACCACTGCTGCATAAATAGGACAGGTTTCTATTTTCTCAGCCTCACTTGAGTGGCAGTCATCGGCACGAGCACCGCCCCGACCGCTCTGCCTGGATCCCCAAACCACGTCTAGTCTTCATTGAAAATGAATGGGCCCCCGCCCCCCCCTTAAGGACCAGTCTCTCTTCTCCACACGTAGAACACTAGCTCAGCACAGCAGTCTAGACAAAATGGCTGATTGTCCCCGTGTTGTGGGTGCAGCGCCGTCTCACTAGAATAACAAAGTGAGTGGAAGGAGGATTATATTTCAGGAGTTCACACCCAAACTCACTGAATATGAATGTTGTTCATTAAAGTGCTATGTTCGGGATTTTGACTGCAGGTCTAGACTCACTTGATATTCAGGACCAAGGTCAGGAGAATTTCTGCTCAGGAGATCCTTGCCTTATAGTATTGTTCAGATGTGTAGATGGGGTTAGGGTTAGAGGGGAGTATCAGAGATGTGTAGATGGATAGGGTTAGGGTTAGAGGGGAGTATCAGAGATGTGTAGATGGGGTTAGGGTTAGAGGGGAGTATCAGAGATGTGTAGATGGGGTTAGGGTTAGAGGGGAGTAACAGAGATGTGTAGATGGGGTTAGGGTTAGAGGGGAGTATCAGAGATGTGTAGATGGGGTTAGGGTTAGAGGGGAGTAACAGAGATGTGTAGATGGGGTTAGGGTTAGAGGGGAGTATCAGAGATGTGTAGATGGATAGGGTTAGGGTTAGAGGGGAGTATCAGAGATGTGTAGATGGGGTTAGGGTTAGAGGGGAGTATCAGAGATGTGTAGATGGATGGGGTTAGGGTTAGAGGGGAGTATCAGAGATGTGTAGATGGGGTTAGGGTTAGAGGGGAGTATCAGAGATGTGTAGATGGATAGGGTTAGGGTTAGAGGGGAGTATTAGAGATGTGTAGATGGATTGGGTTAGGGTTAGAGGGGAGTATCAGAGATGTGTAGATGGATAGGGTTAGGGTTAGAGGGGAGTATCAGAGATGTGTCGATGGGGTTAGGGTTAGAGGGGAGTATCAGAGATGTGTAGATGGATGGGGTTAGAGGGGATGGGGGTAGGGTTAGTAGGGATGGGGGTAGGGTTAGGGTTAGAGGGGATGGGGGTAGGGTTAGAGGGGATGGGGGTAGGGTTAGATGGGATGGGGTAGGGTAGGGTAGGGTAGGGTTAGAGGGGATGGGGGTAGGGTTAGAGGGGATGGGGGTAGGGTTAGTGGGGATGGGGGTAGGGTTAGGGTTCGAGGGTATGGGGGTAGGGTTAGATGGGATGGGGGTAGGGTTAGATGGGATGGGGTAGGGTTAGGGTTAGAGGGGATGGGGGTAGGGTTAGAGGGGATGGGGGTAGGGTTAGGGTTAGAGGGGATGGGGTAGAGTTAGAGGGGATGGGGGTAGGGTTAGGGTTAGAGGGGATGGGGGTAGGGTTAGGGTTAGAGGGGATGGGGGTAGGGTTAGAGGGGATGGGGGTAGGGTTAGAGGGGATGGGGGTAGGGTTAGAGGGGATGGGGTAGGGTTAGAGGGGATGGGGTTGGGTTAGAGGGGATGGGGGTAGGGTTAGATGGGATGGGGGTAGGGTTAGAGGGGATGGGGTAGGGTTAGAGGGGATGGGGGTAGGGTTAGATGGGAAGGGGGTAGGGTTAGATGGGATGGGGGTAGGTTTAGATGGGATGGGGTAGGGTAGGGTTAGAGGGGATGGGGTAGGGTTAGAGGGGATGGGGGTAGGGTTAGATGGGATGGGGGTAGGGTTAGAGGGGATGGGGGTAGGTTTAGATGGGATGGGGTAGGGTAGGGTTAGAGGGGATGGGGTAGGGTTAGAGGGGATGGGGGTAGGGTTAGATGGGATGGGGGTAGGGTTAGAGGGGATGGGGGTAGGGTTAGAGGGGATGGGGGTAGGGTTAGATGGTATGGGGGTAGGTTTAGATGGGATGGGGTAGGGTAGGGTTAGAGGGGATGGGGGTAGGGTTAGAGGGGAAGGGGGTAGGGTTAGATGGGATGGGGGTAGGGTTAGAGGGGATGGGGGTAGGGTTAGAGGGGATGGGGGTAGGGTTAGATGGGATGGGGGTAGGTTTAGATGGGATGGGGTAGGGTAGGGTTAGAGGGGATGGGGGTAGGGTTAGAGGGGAAGGGGGTAGGGTTAGATGGGATGGGGGTAGGGTTAGTAGTCGAGTACAGAACATCTGCATCATTCGGTCACCGTCCAGAGACACCAAACGAATCACTTGTATCGATCTATCTAGGAACGTATCTGTTGCAAATCCTAGCGTAACGTTCACGGAGCATCTGTCTTCTGTAGTTGTAATCTACAAAGGCTTCTGAAAGTCTAGGAAGGCTTTGATCATCAAAGATAAAGTCCTTGTAGAGAAGTGTTACATGTAAAAACGAAAAGAGCCAACAGGCCAACCCCTTCCAGCTGTGAACCTGATGAATTATTGCATAACAGCTCATTTCATTCACCAATATAATAATATGTCTATATAGTATCTGTATAGTGTATTGTTTCTATGGGCTGTCAGTGTTATGCTGTCTATGTCCAATATAATAATATGTCTATATAGTATCTGTATAGTGTATTGTTTCTGTGGGCTGTCAGTGTTACGCTGTCTATGTCCAATATAATAATATGTCTATATAGTATCTGTAGAGTGTTTCTGTGGGCTGTCAGTGTTATGCTGTCTATGTCCAATATAATAATATGTCTATATAGTATCTGTAGAGTGTTTCTGTGGGCTGTCAGTGTTACGCTGTCTATGTCCAATATAATAATATGTCTATATAGTATCTGTAGAGTGTTTCTGTGGGCTGTCAGTGTTACGCTGTCTATGTCCAATATAATAATATGTCTATATAGTATCTGTAGAGTGTTTCTGTGGGCTGTCAGTGTTACGCTGTCTATGTCCAATATAATAATATGTCTATATAGTATCTGTATAGTGTTTCTATGGGCTGTCAGTGTTATGCTGTCTATGTCCAATATAATAATATGTCTATATAGTATCTGTATAGTGTATTGTTTCTGTGGGCTGTCAGTGTTATGCTGTCTATGTCCAATATAATAATATGTCTATATAATATCTGTATATTGTTTCTATGGGCTGTCAGTGTTATGCTGTCTATGTCCAATATAATAATATGTCTATATAGTATCTGTATAGTGTTTCTATGGGCTGTCAGTGTTACGCTGTCTATGTCCAATATAATAATATGTCTATATAGTATCTGTATATTGTTTCTATGGGCTGTCAGTGTTATGCTGTCTATGACTGAGTTCCAAATAGCATCCTGTGTTTTTTTATAGTGCATATCCCTATGGGCCCTGGTCAAAAGTAGTGCACTAAATAGGGAATAGGGAGACATTTGGGACGCAGGCTAAGACTATTCAGGGCTCCTAGACTAGTTATGGGGTCAGGGGATGGGCATCTCTGATACTCCCCTCTAACCCCATCCATCTACACATCTCTGATACTCCCCTCTAACCCTAACCCTATCCATCTACACATCTCTGATACTCCCCTCTAACCCTAACCCCATCTACACATCTCTGGTACTGCCCTCTAACCCTAACCCTCTAACCCTAACCCCATCTACACATCTCTGGTACTGCCCTCTAACCCTAACCCTCTAACCCTAACCCCATCTACACATCTCTGGTACTGCCCTCTAACCCTAACCCTCTAACCCTAACCCCATCTACACATCTCGGATACTGACCTCTAACCCTAACCCTCTAACCCTAACCCCATCTACTCCCCTCTAACCCTAACCCTCTAACCCTAACCCCATCTACACATCTCTGGTACTGCCCTCTAACCCTAACCCTCTAACCCTAACCCCATCTACACATCTCTGGTACTGCCCTCTAACCCTAACCCTCTAACCCTAACCCCATCTACACATCTCGGATACTGACCTCTAACCCTAACCCTCTAACCCTAACCCCATCTACACATCTCTGATACTCCCCTCTAACCCTAACCCTCTAACCCTAACCCCATCTACTCCCCTCTAACCCTAACCCCATCTACAGATCTCTGATACTCTCCCTTAATACCGCCTCATAAAATTAAGTGCTTAGTAAAAAATAGATAAAAGTAACAAAAATTAAAGAGCAGCAGTAAAAATAACAATATGGAGACTATATACAGGGTATTACGGTACAGAGTCAATGTGGAGACTATATACAGGGTATTACGGTACAGAGTCAATGTGGAGGCTATATACAGGGTATTACGGTACAGAGTCAATGTGGAGGCTATATACAGGGTATTACGGTACAGTCAATGTGGAGACTATATACAGGGTATTACGGTACAGAGTCAATGTGGAGGCTATATACAGGGTATTACGGTACAGAGTCAATGTGGAGGCTATATACAGGGTATTACGGAACAGAGTCAATGTGGAGGCTATATACAGGGTATTACGGTACCGAGTCAATATGGAGACTATATACAGGGTATTACGGTACCGAGTCAATGTGGAGGCTATATACAGGGTATTACTGAACAGAGTCAAAATGGAGACTATATACAGGGTATTACGGTACAGAGTCAAAGTGGAGACTATATACAGGGTATTACGGTACAGAGTCAATATGGAGGCTATATACAGGCTGTTACGGTACAGAGTCAATGTGGAGGCTATATACAGGGTATTACGGTACAGAGTCAAAGTGGAGACTATATACAGGGTATTACGGTACAGAGTCAATATGGAGGCTATATACAGGCTGTTACGGTACAGAGTCAATATGGAGACTATATACAGGGTATTACGGTACCGAGTCAATATGGAGACTATATACAGGGTATTACGGTACCGAGTCAATGTGGAGGCTATATACAGGGTATTACGGAACAGAGTCAAAATGGAGACTATATACAGGGTATTACGGTACAGAGTCAAAGTGGAGACTATATACAGGGTATTACGGTACAGAGTCAATATGGAGGCTATATACAGGCTGTTACGGTACAGAGTCAATGTGGAGGCTATATACAGGGTATTACGGTACAGAGTCAAAGTGGAGACTATATACAGGGTATTACGGTACAGAGTCAATATGGAGGCTATATACAGGCTGTTACGGTACAGAGTCAATGTGGAGGCTATATACAGGGTATTACGGTACAGAGTCAAAGTGGAGACTATATACAGGGTATTACGGTACAGAGTCATTGTGGAGGCTATATACAGGGTATTACGGTACAGAGTCAATGTGGAGGCTATATACAGGGTGTTACGGTACAGAGTCAATGTGGAGGCTATATACAGGGTGTTATGGTACAGAGTCAATGTGGAGGCTATATACAGGGTATTACGGTACAGAGTCATCTGTGTTGGGAGGGGTGGGGGGGGGGGTTGTGTGTGGGGAGGGGGGGGGCGTTGTGTGTGGGGAGGGGTGGGGGGGGTTGTGTGTGGGGAGGGGTGGGGGGGGTTGTGTGTGGGGAGGGGTGGGGGGAGGGGTGGGGGGGGTTGTGTGTGGGAAGGGGTGGGGGGGGTTGTGTTTGGGGAGGGGTGGGGGGGGTTGTGTGTGGGGAGGGGTGGGGGGGGGGTTGTGTGTGGGGAGGGGTGGGGGGGGGGTTGTGTGTGGGGAGGGGTGGGGGGGGGGGTTGTGTGTGGGGAGGGGTGGGGGGGGGGTTGTGTGTGGGGAGGGGTAGGGGGGGGGGTTGTGTGTGGGGAGGGGTGGAGTAGTTATTTCGTCATTATTTTGTATGTGTACTGTAGTGGCCATTAGGTCTCGGTTGATAGTAAATATGAAACATTTAACATTACTGTAACCTGGGTCCGTAGGTAGAAAACATAAATACAGAGGACAGGTCTGATTTAAATGGGACAACATGATTACATTGCACTGAAAACTCACCAAACTTTTCCTGAAGTATTTACCTGTTAGAAAGCATTTGAATACCAAACTCACAAAAAATATATTTACACAATTATACACACTTACCATAACATGTGCAAATTGTGATGGAAATTGAGATGGTATTTGTGATGGTAATTGTGATGGTAATTGTGATGGTAATTGTGATGGTAAATGTGATGGTAATTGTGCTGGTAATTGTGATAGTAATTGTGATGGTAATTGTGATGGTAATTGTGATGGTAATTGTGCTGGTAATTGTGATGGTAATTGTGATAGTAATTGTGATAGTAATTGTGATGGTACTTGTGCTGGTAATTGTGATAGTAATAGTGCTGGTAATTGTGATAGTAATTGTGATGGTAATTGTGATGGTAATTGTGATAGTAATTGTGATGGTAATTGTGATAGTAATGGTGACGGTAATTGTGATAGTAATGGTGATGGTAATTGTGATAGTAATTGTGATGGAAATTGTGATGGTAATTGTGATAGTAATTGTGATGGTAATTGTGATGGTAATTGTGATAGTAATTGTGATGGTAATTGTGATGGTAATTGTGATAGTAATTGTGATAGTAATTGTGATAGTAATTGTGATGGTAATTGTGATAGTAATGGTGATGGTAATTGTGATAGTAATTGTGATAGTAATTGTGATAGTAATTGTGATAGTAATTGTGATGGTACTTGTGATAGTAATTGTGATAGTATTTGTGATGGTAGCTTTTTTGAAGAACAGAGAAGAAAAGATGCTGAAGCCTCACACACGTGATATCATTGAAAAGCCCAGAATGTACCTGTCAAAGGTACAACAAGTCCCAACACAGTGGCGTGTATGGCCTCTGGGACACGGAGAAAAACAACATGACCATTAGAGAGGACAACAATGAACTGCTGGGTCTCAGAAAGCTATAGGATGGCAGATCGAGGACATTATGTTCTCCATCTAATGACATGAAGCATCTTATCCTATGGGAAACACTCCCTGTGTCTGAGCTCTGGCACACTGCTTTATCACGTGGTAATAACATGGATTACGCTTGTGGAGTTTATATGTCCCACCTAATGATATGATATGAAGCATCTTATGGGGAACACTCATCTGTGTCTGAGCTCTGCTAGCTGAGTCTGTTGCTGGACAGATTGGCTGTAAGGCAGGCAGAGTGTGTGTCTGGGGCTGGGCCTGGAGCCGAGAGAGAGAGAGAAAGACTGAGAGAGAGAAACAGACACAGAGAGAAAGCGAGAGAGAGAGAGAGAGAGAGAGAGATAGAGAGAGGGAGACTGAGACTGAGAGAGAGACTGAGAGAGAGAGAGAGAGAGAGAGAGAGAGAGACTGAGAGAGAGAGAGAGAGAGACAGACTGAGAGAGAGAGAGAGAGAGAGACAGAGAGAGAGAGAGAGAGAGAGAGAGAGACTGAGAGAGAGAGAGAGAGAGAGACAGACTGAGAGAGAGAGAGAGAGAGAGAGACAGAGAGAGAGAGAGAGAGAGAGAGAGAGAGAGAGAGAGAGAGAGAGAGAGAGAACTGATGTTGGCAGGGAAGGGGTTGTCACTAGTTACCACAAGCACAAAGTGAAAAATTGGCTATATTTTTGAAAATTCATGAAAACAGAAATAGCTTTTTTTGTCTTAATTTAAGGTTAGGGTTAAAATCCGATTTTAAGAAGATAAATTGCAGAAATAGGCGCGGTTTTTCCATAATTATGACTTTGTGGCTGTGGTAACTAGTGAAGAAAGAGTGAAGGGGGTGTGGTACATCCTCCCACAGCAAAACAAAGAGCTTAGAGTCACACTTACCATCTCTCTCTCTCTCTCCCACTCTTTCTCTCTTTACCCTCTCTGTCTATCTCTCTCTCTCTTTCTCTCCCTCCATCCATCCTTTCCTATTGGATTTATAGTTTACAGTAAAGAAATTGATTTGACTTTCTCAGAAACGTTTTCTGATAAAAGTCAAATCGTTATGTTGTTGTTGTTATGTGCACGGTGTTTCTTGTGTTTTTCTATCAACTGAAACAAAGCCCATAGTGGTATAGTTGAGTTGTATGAATCCCATTTCGCTGCACCTGCTGTTCTACATCAGCCATACAGCAGGTCATTGAGTTGAGTGTTTTCTCCACGCGCTCAACTTATTCACCGGCCAGTAAATACAGACAAGGCTACAATGTAACGCAGCTCTCTCAGTCACTGCAGCTCTTAACATTGTTTCAGAGAGGATTGTTTACAGGGTTAAGTGCATATTAACAGAATAGTTAGATCATGTGGTTTTTTTAAAAGCGTTTTATATGTGCAAACGGGTCAATAGAATAGTTCACCGTGAGCGACGGTATGTGTGACACGTTGTGCATTGCATCAATGCGTTGGCTCTCATCCAATTTAGGGTCACTTTTCGTCCCTATTCACACCCAGTTCTTCACAATACTAGGCTACTAGTGAAACTGAACAAAATAAATAATGGGGAGTTTAACATCACTATAAATAATGTATTTGAATGTAATTTTTTTTAAAGGGAACTGACCTGTGTGTGTCCTTAGGTGCGCTTTGAGGTGGGACGACTTCCCGTAAACTTTTTCACAACCTGAATAATGACATTTGTGCTTTTTCTGCGGCGATTCCGGTTCGGATCGACCTCTGACACGTTTACTGCCTCTTTGTGTGAGGTCGGCGGCGGGGCTGACGAGGATAGGTGTGGCAGTATTCCCATCCTCTGTGACTGGAGCTGGCGATACGCACCCTTCTGGTATTTTTGCCTGCTCGGCAATATCGCTAGTGGTCGTGGGTGCCTGCTGGTTAAAATCCGCTAGAATCCTCGCCACCA
Source organism: Oncorhynchus mykiss (assembly GCF_013265735.2). Lineage (NCBI taxonomy): Eukaryota > Metazoa > Chordata > Actinopteri > Salmoniformes > Salmonidae > Oncorhynchus > Oncorhynchus mykiss. The sequence goes on along the minus strand of NC_048590.1, from coordinate 9,173,671 downwards.
CGAAAAGAGAGGAGTTGTCTTTGACCATGTCCTCTCCATCGTTCCTTGGACAGCAGGCTGGCTCTGTTTTGAACTCTCTGTTCTCTTTAGGGTGAACGACAGCCCGACTGGACATAGACACAAGGCACTCAGCGGCGAAATGATCCATATCCCTTCAAACGGAACACCGATGCGTCGTTGGTGACATTCAAATATAACAACTATGTTCTGGTATAAAGGATTTCGGTCGGGTTTGATCCCTTTATGTGATTATGGAGGTAGCTTTGGTCTCAGTATGCTATCAATAGGAAACAACAAACATCATACATGTTACCGGCTTCTCCATGGAATCGCCATCCTAGATCCCAAAATAACATCTAAACGTAAACACGTCGAGTATGAATCCCTTTCCGGTCTTTGGAAATTACACAGTTATGAAATGATGATAACTTTTCTTTCTTTCTGTAGCCAAATGAACATACTCCATCCCAGTGATATTTCCCTAGTTGTCTCCTGCATTGTGACAGGTCAATGTGCCGAGTCGACTAGAAGCTGTTTCCATGCTGGGGGCGTGCCCAACTTCATGCATAAAAAGGGGTGTGTCGTCTTGCAGCTGCTTATCCATTGGATACCGATGCGTTCCAGAGCGCCAGAATCGTGACCTCGTTAAAAACAAAGTTAGATCGGGACATGATGTACTATACAGAGAGACAGTGCTGTGGACTGTTGTATCTGCGATAAAGAGCCCTCCCCCCTCTCTCTCTCTCTCTCTCTCTCTCTCTTATCTTCTAGAGAAAAAAAACGTCTCAGTGCAAGAGGAATAAGAGATACTATACTGTATGTAAAGTAGGCTATGCAATAAATATGTTATGAAGGCACTATTGTAATCTGTAATGTGTAATATATTACTGTCTTAGTGTAGTCCATAATGTCATATATTACTGTCTTAGTGTAGTCCATAATGTCATATATTACTGTCTTAGTGTAGTCCATAATGTAATATATTACTGTCTTAGTGTAGTCCATAATGTAATATATTACTGTCTTAGTGTAGTCCATAATGTAATATATTACTGTCTTAGTGTAGTCCATAATGTAATATATTACTGTCTTAGTGTAGTCCATAATGTAATATATTACTTGCCCTGCAACTGTTTTAAAGGTAATGTAAGAAGATAGTGCTGCATCTTCACTTATCCATATATTACTTTTAAATGTCAAATAGTTTGCTAATATAGGAATACACCTTAATATCCTCTCTCTCTCTCTCTCTCTCTCTCTCTCTCTCACACACTATTTAGGTCTCTTTCTCCCCCACACGCTCTCTCTCTCTCTCTCTCCCTCTCTCTATCTCTCTCTCTCTCTCTCTCTCTCTCTCTCCCTCTCCCTCTCTCTCCCTCTTTCTCTCTCTCCCTCTCTCTCTCCCACTCTCTCTCTCTTTCTCCCGCTCTCTCCCGCTCTCTAGTCTCTCTCGCTCTCCCTCTCTCCCTCTCCCTCCCTCTCTCTCCTGCTCTCTATAGTCTTTCTCTCTCTCCCTCTCCCTCCCTCTCTCTCCTGCTCTCTATAGTCTTTCTCTCTCTCTCTAGTCTCTCTCTCTCGCTGTTAAAGTACAAAAGGGAAAATAAATAAACATAAATGTGGGTTGTATTTGCAATGGTGTTTGTTCTTCACTAGTTTGCCCTTTTCTCGTGGAAACAGGTCACAAATCTTGCTGCTGTGATGGCACACTGTGGTATTTCACCCAGTAGATATGGGAGTTTATCAAAATTGGATTTGTTTTCAAATTCTTTGTGGATCTGTGTAATCTAAAGGAAATAGGTGTCTCTAATATGGTCATTACATTGGGCAGGAGGTTAGGAAGTGCAGCTCAGTTTCAAATCAAATCAAACTTTATTTGTCACATGTGCCCGAATACAACAGGTGTAGGTCTTACTGTGAAATGATGAATACAACAGGTGTAGGTCTTACTGTGAAATGATGAATACAACAGGTGTAGGTCTTACTTCGAAATGATGAATACAACAGGTGTAGGTCTTACTGTGAAATGATGAACACACAGGTGTAGGTCTTACTGTGAAATGATGAACACACAGGTGTAGTTCTTACTGTGAAATGATGAACACACAGGTGTAGGTCTTACTGTGAAATGCTTTACTTACAAGCCCTTAACCAACAGTGCAGTTCAAGAAATAATTAAGAGAATATTTACCAAATAAAGGAAAGTAAAGAAAACATAATAAAAAGTAAAACAATAAAATAACAATAACGAGACTATGTACTAAGGGGGCGCCGGTACCACGTCAATGTGCAGGGGTACAGGTTAGGTCAGGGTAGGGGTACAGGTTAGGTCATGGTAGGGGTACAGGTTAGGTCAGGGTAGGGGTACAGGTTAGGTCATGGTAGGGGTACAGGTTAGGTCAGGGTAGGGGTACAGGTTAGGTCAGGGTAGGGGTACAGGTTAGGTCATGGTAGGGGTACAGGTTAGGTCAGGGTAGGGGTACAGGTTAGGTCAGGGTAGGGGTACAGGTTAGGTCATGGTAGGGGTACAGGTTAGGTCAGGGTAGGGGTACAGGTTAGGTCATGGTAGGGGTACAGGTTAGGTCAGGGTAGGGGTAAAGGTTAGGTCAGGGTAGGGGTACAGGTTAGGTCAGGGTAGGGGTACAGGTTAGGTCAGGGTAGGGGTACAGGTTAGGTCAGGGTAGGGGTACAGGTTAGGTCAGGGTAGGGGTACAGGTTAGGTCAGGGTACAGGTTAGGTCAGGGTAGGGGTACAGGTTAGGTCAGGGTAGGGGTACAGGTTAGGTCAGGGTACGGGTACAGGTTAGGGGTACAGGTTAGGTCAGGGTAGGGGTACAGGTTAGGTCAGGGTAGGGGTACAGGTTAGGTCAGGGGAGACAGAGATGTCAGTTAGCTTT
>NC_048590.1:9148278-9165778 GCF_013265735.2 Oncorhynchus mykiss | reverse complement strand
AACCTTGTGTCGGAGAATTGCTGATATTGAAGCAGCAATCAGTTGAAATGTATGAAAGTGACCCTACTTCACCATTATCTGAGTGTATGCAGGTCGAGCCACGACTTGTACAACCTGTTTCACTGCAGAATGTACTATTACTAACTGTGGATAATTATATGTGTCATTTTGGGGTTGAGGTGATACAGGTAATCCCTGCATTGTTCCCAGACCATCGGTTCAACTCTCACACACACACACACACACACGCACACACACACACAACCACACACACACACACACACACACACACACAGCTTAACTCCTTTCCCCTCTATCCATACAATTCTTCCCCCCAGAACAAACCATTCCATGCCAGATTCAGTGTTGTTATTTCCACACTTTACCTAAAGGCAGTGTCTCTATTGTGGGGCCCCAGCGGTGGTGCTCTGACTGGGGACAGTGTCTCTATTGTGGGGCCCCACTGACTGGGGGTCTGTGTGAGGGGGGCCCCAGCGGTGATGCTCTGACTGGGGATTTGTGTGAGAGGGGCCCCAGCGGTGGTGCTCTGACTGGAGGTCTGTGTGAGGGGGCCCCAGCGGTGGTGCTCTGACTGGGGGTCTGTGTGAGGGGGGCTCCAGCGGTGGTGCTCTGACTGGGGGTCTGTGTGAGGGGGGCCCCAGCGGTGGTGCTCTGACTGGGGGTCTGTGTGAGGGGGGCCGGTGAGGAGAGACGGCCTTGACAGCCTCCATTCAGTCACACAATGTGAAGCAGAGCTTAGAACTAACTCAACCTGATGCTGGGGAACAGGGGCCTCCAGGGGCCTTCAGCCACTGGCTATTCACATGTCTCATGCACTTATACACTAAGGTTACTAATGAGGTGTGTGTGTGTGTGTGTGTGTGTGTGTGTGTGTGTGTGTGTGTGTGTGTGTGTGTGTGTGTGTGTGTGTGTGTGTGTGTGTGTGTGTGTGTGTGTGTGTGTGTGTGTGTGTGTGAGAGAGAGAGAGAGAGAGAGAGAGAGAGAGAGAGAGAGAGTGAGTGAGAAACAGAGAGAGAGAGAGAGGCAGAGAGAGAGAGAACGAGAGAGAGAACGAGAGAGAGAACGAGAGAGCCCTACTGAGGTGACTAAAGTGGTAGTTTTTGTCGCACCTTGATCTGTTTCCCCTGTCCTTGTGATTGTCTCCACCCCCCTCCAAGTGTTGCCCATCTTCCCCCATTGTCCCCTGTGTATTTATACCTGTGTTCTCTGTTTGTCTGTTGCCAGTTCGTCTTGTTTGTCAAGTCAACCAGCGTGTTTTTGTCTCAGCTCCTGCTTTTCCCCAGTCTCACTTTTCTCGTCCTTCTGGTTTAAAACCCTTACCTGTCCTGACACTGAGCCCGCCCTCCTGACCCTGACCCTGACCCTGAGCCTGACCCTGAGCCTGCCCCTGACCCTGACCCTGCCCTGAGCCTGACCCTGACCCTGAGCCTGCCTGCCGTCCTGTACCTTTGCCCCGCCTCTGGGTCACCGACCTCTGCCTGACCTGACCCTGACCCTGAGCCTGAACCTGCCTGCCCGTCCTGTACCTTTGCCCCTGTTGCTGTGATAAACATTGTTACTTCAACACGGTCTACATCTGGGTCTTACCTTTATCCCTGATAGGACGAACTGACTATGACTGACCCAGCAGACCCGGGCTGCGCGACGCCATCTCCTTCCAAGGAGCCGCCGTCGGGAGGCACGAGGAACTGCATCCTGGCCAAACGTTGGCCGAACGCCATGACCACCAGGCGTTAAACAGTCTGGGAGGCAGACTACCACCATGACCACCGGGCATTAAACAGTCTGGGAGGCAGACTACCACGGTGGTAACAGCCTTGACCACCAGGTATTAAACAGTCTGGGAGGCAGACTACCACGGTGGTAACAGCCCCTCAGTAACCCAGCTACTAGCAGCACCGTCTCGTTGGCCACTCCACCTTCTCATCGGCCACTCCACCTTCTCATCGGCCACGCCACCTTCTCATTGGCCACTTCACCTTCTCATCGGCCACTCCACCTTCTCATCGGCCACTCCACCTTCTCGTCCCTGTATGGGAACAGCAGCCGGCCATATGCGTTAGTCTAGAGGGGTTCGTGGGAGAGTTGAAGAAGGTTTTTTACGCCCCATTCTCCGGGAGTGAAGCCGCCCGGGAGCTAATTCAGCTACGGCAGGACTCCTGCAATGTGGCTGACTATGCAGTGGATTTCCGCATGTTGGTGGTGGAGCTTGGAACCAGGGAGCACTGTTCGATATGTTCCTGCACGGCATCTCGGAGGAGGTCAAGAACTAGCTTGCTGCTAGGGAGTTTCTTACGGATCTCGATTCCCTCATCGCTTTGACCATCCGAATCAATGGGCGACTACGGAAACAATTGAGTGAAAGGAAATTCAACATCGCTCGCACGTCCAGAAATTCCACCTTGCTTTTACCGATCCCGTTGCCGAGAGAACTCAAGGCCTCCCGACCTTCCCCGAGAGTCGCCGGAGACGGCTGAGTCACCGCTTCCTGAGCCTACGCAACAAAGTAGAGCTGGGCTATCGCCAGCAGTTCAGCAATACAGGATCAACACGAAGAGTTGTCTGTATTGCAGTTCATTTTGTGTCTTCTTGTCCTTTAAAGAGATCAGGCTCACTGGTAGGAGCAGGTACTCTGGTGGGCCATATGGAGAACTTTCCTGCTTCCCTTGCTCGCACCCCTTTTCCCTTGCTCGCACCCCAAGCCATTCTGCTGTGGGGAAGCCAGTCTAAATCTCTCCGGGTCCACATTGACTCTGGAGCTAATGACAGTTTTTTGGACGCTACCCTGGCTTCCGAGCTGAACTTCCCCACCCAGCCCCTCTCCACTCCCATGGATGATGGATGTTAGAGCGCTGGACGGCTCTCTATAGGCCGGGTCACTCATATTACCAACTTACGGGTGTCAGGGAATCACAGCGAGACTTTTCAATTCCTGCTCATCAAGTCTCCTCAGATTCCCATGGTATTGGGATTCTCCTGGCATGAACATGAACATGTGCTCCACGTCTGACAGGTTCTTCAACGCCTCCTGGGGAACTAGCTGTTTGTCAAGGCAGAGAATTGCGAGTTCCATCGCTCCACCATTCCTTTTCTGGGCTACATCCTCTCCGCTGTGCGTGTCCAGATGGATCCCGGGAAGGTGAGAGCGATGGTGGATTGGCCCCAGCATTCGTCCAGGGTGCAGCTGCAATGTTTCCTGGGGTTTGCCAACTTCTATCGCCGCTTCATCCGGGGTTACAGCACCCTGGCTTCCCCCCTGTCAGCACTCACTTCTCCCAAGGTTCCGTTCACGTGGTCCTCTGCTGCTGACCGGGCGTTCCGGGTCCTTAAACACCACTTCACCACTGCTCCCATCCTGGTCCTTCACGTCAGTTTGTGGTGGAGGCCGTTGGATGTAGAAGTGGGGGAGGTCCTGTCCCAGTGTTTTGCCCTGGACCTGAAGCTACATCCCTGCAGCCTTCTTCTCCCATCGCCTCAACGCCACGGAGAAAAACTACGATGTGGGAAATCGTAAGCTTCTCGCAGTGAAGATGGAGGTGGAGGAATGGAGGCACTGGCCGGAAGGGGCAGAACATCCGTTCATCGTATGGACCGACCACAAAAATCTGGAGTATCTCCGCTTCGCCAAACGCCTCAACTCCAGGCAAGCTAGATGGGCCCTGCTGTTCACACGGTTCAACTTCTCCCTCTCATATCGGCCGGGAACCAAGAATGTCAAGCCGGATGCACTGTCTCGCCATTATAGCCCCACAGCTATTACCCCAGAGCCCGAGACCATCATTCCCAACTCGTGCCTGGCAACGTTTCTCCCATTCTTCTCTGCGGATCCTCTCAAGCTCTGTCAGGTTGGATGGGGAGAGTCACTGCACAGCTATTTTCAGACCTCTTCAGAGATGTTTGATCGGGTTCAAGTCCAGGCTTTGGCTAGGCCACTCAAGGACATTCAGAGACTTGTCCTGAAGCCACTCCTGCGTTGTCTTGGCTGTGTGCTTAGGATCGTTGTCCTGTTGGAAGGTGAACCTTCGCCCTAAGTCCTGAGCGCTCTGGAGCAGGTTTTCATCAAGGATCTCTCTGTACTTTACTCCGTTCATCTTTGCCTCTATCCTGACCAGTCTCCCAGTCCATGCCGGGTTTTTCCTGCAGGTGCCTTTTGTCAAAACTCCAAGCGGACTGTCATGTGCCTTTTTACTGAGGAATGGCTTCCATCTGGCCACTCTATCATATTGGCCTGATTGGTGGAGTGCTGCAGAGATGGTTGTCCTTCTGGAGGTTTCTTCCATCTCCACAGAGGAACTCTGGAGCTCTGTCAGAGTGACCATCGGGTTCTTGGTCACCTCCCTGATCAAGTCCTTTCTCCCCCGATTGGTCAGTTTGTCAGGGCGGACAGCTCTAGGAAGAGTCTTGGTGGTTCCAAACTTCTTCCAAGAATGATGGAGGCCACTGTGTTCTTGGTGACCTTCAATGCTGCAGATTTTTTTTGCTACCCTTCCCCAGATCTGTGCCTCGACACAATCCTGTCTCGGAGCTCTATTCCTTCAACCTCATGGCTTGGTTTTTGCTCTGACATGCACTGTCAACTGTGGGACCTTATATAGACAGGTGTGTGCCTTTCCAAATCATGTCCAATTAAATTAATTTACCACAGGTGGACTCCAATTAAGTTGTAGAAACATCTGCAGGATGGTCAAGGGAAACATGATGCACCTAAGCTAAATTTCGAGTCTCATAGCAAAGGGTCTGAATACTTACGTAAATAAGGTATTTCGGTTTTATAATTTTATTACATTTGCAAAAATGTCTAAAAACCTGTTTTCGCTTAGAGTAGCTAGCTATGCTGTGCTAAATGGCTATGCTGTGCTAAATGGCTATGTTGTGCTAAATGGCTATGCTGTGCTAAATGGCTATGTTGTGCTAAATGGCTATGCTGTGCTAAATGGCTATGCTGTACTAAATGGCTATGCTGTGCTAAATGGCTATGCTGTGCTAAATGGCTAAGCTGTGCTAAATGGCTATGCTGTGCTAAATGGCTATGCTGTGCTAAATGGCTATGCTGTACTAAATGGCTATGCTGTGCTAAATGGCTATGCTGTGCTAAATGGCTATGCTGTACTAAATGGCTATGCTGTGCTAAATGGCTATGCTTACCACTCCATTCGTTTCATATCAAGTTTGTGTGAATGCCTGGCTCAGTTAGCAAGCTAATGTTAGGCTAGCTAGTTAGCTAACTAATGAGCAGGTACTTATTATTAAACTGAACTTAAAAAGCAATATACTGTATATTCTTCATCTACAAAACTCCTTAGCTAGATGTAAAGTCTTCTCTAGAACCTAAAATGTTTCTTTGGCTGTCCCCATAGGATAACCCTTGAAAGAATCCATTTTGGTTCCAGATAGAACTCTTTTGGGCTCCATGTAGAAGGGTTCTACATGGAGCCCAAAAGAGTTCTATCTGGAACCAAAATGGGTAATCCTATGGGGACAGCAGAAGAAACATTTTTCTATGAGTGTCCATAGCAGGGGCATCTTTTGTTCTAGCGAAAGAAGGAACTTCCCCCTACAGGGCTAAGTACAAAGAGAAGGAATGGGAAAGGGGATACCTAGTCAGTTGTATAACTGAATGAGTTCAACTGAAATGTGTCTTCTGTATTCAACCCAAACCTTCTGAATCAGAGAAGGGCCTCCTACGGTGTTAAGTAGCCTACCTATGTGGCAGTCAGATTTCTTGGTGGAGAACGGCCTCCTACGGTGTTAATTAGCCTACCTATCTGGCAGTCAGACATCTTGGTGGAGAGCGGCCTCCTACGGTGTTAAGTAGCCTACCTATCTGGCAGTCAGATTTCTTGGTGGAGAAGGGTCTCCTACAGTGTTAAGTAGCCTACCTATCTGGCAGTCAGATATCTTGGTGGAGAACGGCCTCCTACGGTGTTAAGTAGCCTACCTATCTGGCAGTCAGATGTCTTGGTGGAGAACGGCCTACTACAGTGTTAAGTAGCCTACCTATCTGGCAGTCAGATGTCTTGGTGGAGAACGGCCTCCTACAGTGTTAAGTAGCCTACCAATCTGGCAGTCAGATATCTTGGTGGAGAACGGCCTCCTACAGTGTTAAGTAGCCTACCAATCTGGCAGTCAGATATCTTGGTGTCTGTACCATTATACATTTGTTTTGAATACTTTTAGGGCTGAGAAAAATACATTGAGGCAGCAATTTATATACTCTTATTTTCTTTGAGGTCTATATATATATGTATGTGTATATTTATATATATATATATATACATATATATATTTTTTAGTAGAATCTGAATAGAGAGGCCGCCTTCTACAATGTGGTTTAACCTACACATGCGTTCATAGAGTTGTAGACAAGGCAGTGTAGTCACGGAAGCGGGAACAGTTTTCTGGGTCTGGGGGTTGTTTTGTTCCTGAGTTCGTGCACCACCGTGCAACATGCACGCCGGTGTCGACGAGTTCAAGAGTGGGCGCGGTTGAAAACAGCGTCTGCTGACTAGCACGCACACGAGTTTATACGAGGCGGAGGATAACCCATAACTTCTCAGTTTACGTAATTTCATGTCGTATTATGTATGTTATTTATGTATATTTTATTTCAGGATTTTATTAAAGCCCACTGATTTTAAACTTTAACGTTCGACGAGGCAAACAAATAAATAATTGTTGCGTGTATTCTTTCTCTTGCGAATAGGAATGACCCACCCACCCGACTGGCATGTAGCGAGAGAGAAGCGTAGGCAACCAACGTCACATTCTGCTATTTTACAACCAGCCTACCTACGAAGATACTTCTCCTCTTGATGTGACTTCACTCTCTGATAGAAGCCCTAACTCTCCTGTTGATGTGGTTTTTATATTAGTAATCTATTCATATTAGCTAACTGAAAGAGAGGGGGAGTTTTTTGTTGTTGAATGAATCACTCGTCTGCAGACTTAGGTCATCCTATGCAGCATGGTAACCTTTATGTAACTAGGCAAGTCAGTTTAAGAACAATTTATTATTTACAATGATCAGCCTACCAGGGAACAGTGGGTTAACTGCCTTGTTCAGGGGGCAGAACGACATATTTTTACCTCGTCAGCTCGGAGGATTTGATCCAGCAACCTTTCAGTTACTTGACCAACGCTAACTAGGCTCCCTGCCGTCCCAATACAGATCTAGTCTATTATTTTCTGTTCTGCTATATTCTGTTCTATTCTGATTTAAATAATATGGTAGGGGGGGTTGAATGGAGCTGAAGGGTGGGACTAATAACAACAAGATAGCCAAATGTAAAACATACAGGGGTCTGTCAAATGTATATGGGTTCAGAACCTTTTGTGAAACAGTACAGTTACAAGTATAAATCAAACTGGATGGACATCAGAAATAGAGGAAGGACTAACAACAAACAAAATATAACTATTGTTGAATAGATTGTGTCTGTAAAATGTGTATGAGATGTATAAACTGAAGGTAGAAGCCTAATACGTGTTTATTGGTTTACTCCAGTTGGGGGAGGGGCTGTAGGGTTTGGGGGAGGGGCTGTAGGGTTTGGGGGAGGGGCTGTAGGGTTTGGGGGAGGGGGAGGGGCTGTAGGGTTTGGGGTGGGGTTTGGGGGAGGGGCGGTGGGGTTTGGGGGAGGGGCGCTGGGGTTTGGGGGAGGGGCGGTGGGGTTTGGGGGAGGGGCGGTGGGGTTCGGGGGAGGGGCAGTAGGGTTTGGGGGAGGGGCGCTGGGGTTTGGGGGAGGGGCGGTGGGGTTTGGGGGAGGGGTGGTGGGGTTTGGGGGAGGGGCGGTGGGGTTTGGGGAGGGGTGGTAGGGTTTGGGGGGGAATAATAAAGGTATATTTTTTAAAACAAAGTATGTATGTCTATATAGGTATGTGTATGTATATATGTATATATGTGTATATGTATATCTATATAGGTATGTGTATGTATATATGTGTATCTGTATGCATGCGTGTATGTATATGGATATATATATTTCACCCCCCAAAATATGGGGGATTCTAAATGATGCAGACAATTACACTGATGGAAGCAACAATCTTTCCTCTATATTAAGCTGACCCCCCCTTAAATTCATAAATGTAGATGCATATCAGTGACTATATCGTAGGTACGTCCCAAAATACACCCTATTCCCAAATGCAGTGCACTACACACTTCCCGGTCTTTGTTTTCCTCTTTTTGCTCGTGTTTCAACACCCCAGTAACATGACGCACAATAATTATTCTCCTATTCAGAGGTGGAAAAAGTCAAGTCAATATGCATTAATACGAAAATGACTCAAGTGAAAGTCAGCCAGTAAAAATACCACTTTTAGTAAAATGTCTAAAAGTATTTGGGTTTTTAAATATGCTTTAGTATCAAAAGTTAAAATATAAATCAATTCAAAATCCTTATATTTAGAAAACCAGAAGGAACAATTATTATTATTATTATTATTATTTAATAACGGATAGACAGGGAAACACTCCAACATTCAGACATAATTTACAAGCAAAGCATGTGTGTTTAGTGAGTCCTCCAGATCAGAGGCAGTAGGGATGACCAGGGATGTTCTCTGTTTAGTGAGTCCTCCAGATCAGAGGCAGTAGGGACGACCAGGGATGTTCTCTGTTTAGTGAGTCCTCCAGATCAGAGGCAGTAGGGATGACCAGGGATGTTCTCTGTTTAGTGAGTCCTCCAGATCAGAGGCAGTAGGGATGACCAGGGATGTTCTCTGTTTAGTGAGTCCTCCAGATCAGAGGCTATTAGGGATGACCAGGGATGTTCTCTGTTTAGTGAGTCCTCCAGATCAGAGGCTAGTAGGGATGACCAGGGATGTTCTCTGTTTAGTGAGTCCTCCAGATCAGAGGCTATTAGGGATGACCAGGGATGTTCTCTGTTTAGTGAGTCCTCCAGATCAGAGGCTAGTAGGGATGACCAGGGATGTTCTCTGTTTAGTGAGTCCTCCAGTTCAGAGGCAGTAGGGATGACCAGGGATGTTCTCTGTTTAGTGAGTCCACCAGATCAGAGGCAGTAGGAATGACCAGGGATGTTCTCTGTTTAGTGAGTCCTCCAGATCAGAGGCAGTAGGGATGACCAGGGATGTTCTCTGTTTAGTGAGTCCTCCAGATCAGAGGCTAGTAGGGATGACCAGGGATGTTCTCTGTTTAGTGAGTCCTCCAGATCAGAGGCTATTAGGGATGACCAGGGATGTTCTCTGTTTAGTGAGTCCTCCAGATCAGAGGCAATTAGGGATGACCAGGGATGTTCTCTGTTTAGTGAGTCCTCCAGTTCAGAGGCAGTAGGGATGACCAGGGATGTTCTCTGTTTAGTGAGTCCTCCAGATCAGAGGCTAGTAGGGATGACCAGGGATGTTCTCTTGATAATTGCGTGAATTTGACCATTTTCCTGTCCTGCTAAACATTATTTTGGGTGTCAGGGAAAATGTATGAAGTAAAAAAGTACATTTTTTTTCTCTTTAGGAATGTAGTGAAATAAAAGTAGTCGAAAATTATTTATAGTAAAGTACAGATACCTCAAAAAACTACTTAAAATATTTTTTACTTAGGTATTTTAAAACCACTGCTCATATTCACCCAGTTCCCTCTCCCTGCATGGGGCTCACTTACTGTAGGTCCCACGTAGCCACTGAGCGGATAAGGGCTGGGCGTATGGTGGATATAGGCCTGGGGTTGCAGGATAGGGGGTTGGGTATGCATGGTACAGGATCGGGTCTGGGTTCACTGTGCACTGAGCGTTTGGCTCAGCTCCAGGGGAATATAGTCTATCGGGGATGGGTGTTATCCCCACTGCAGTGATGTGTGGTCGGGGTTGAGTGAGGGGAGGCAGGGGGATGGGTGTTATCCCCACTCCCAGTGATGTGTGGTCGGGGTTTGCGCGAGGGGAGGCAGGGGGATGGGTGTTATCCCCACTCCCAGTGATGTGTGGTCGGGATTTGCGTGAGGGGAGGCAGGGGGATATGGGTTGTCCCTCGTGAAGGAGTGGCTGTGTTCTTCCAGGAATATGATGAAACAGGATAGCAGGGCTGGGTGACACGTCGCTCTCTAAAGTTACCCTGACCTCTTTTGTTTAGTCGTTTTGTACATTTACATGCTGTCCTCTAGAACAACCAAAACACCCAGAACACAACTTCTCCATTATGTAGTTTAGCCTATAGTCTCTCACTGGTCTGGCGAGAACCACACCATAAATACCACAACATTGGAATATGAAATGTTTTAAAACATTTATAATGGTAAATACTTATTCGATGTGTCTGTTGACTCCATTTAGTAACCGTGTAACAGTTCTATATTAAACACTATATGAACTGTGGAGCCGTAAACACCTGACTGTACTCTATACCCCCTATACCCTACTGTACTCTATACCCCCTATACCCTACTGTACTCTATACCCCCTATACCCTACTGTACTCTATACCCTACTGTACTCTATACCCCCTATACCCTACTGTACTCTATACCCCCTATACCCTACTGTACTCTATACCCCCTATACCCTACTGTACTCTATACCCCCTATACCCTACTGTACTCTATACCCCCTATACCCTACTGTACTCTATACCCCCTATACCCTACTGTACTCTATACCCCCTATACCCTACTGTACTCTATACCCCCTATAACCTACTGTACTCTATACCCCCTATACCCTACTGTACTCTATACCCTACTGTACTCTATACCCCCTATAACCTACTGTACTCTATACCCCCTATACCCTACTGTACTCTATACCCTACTGTACTCTATACCCCCTATAACCTACTGTACTCTATACCCCCTATACCCTACTGTACTCTATACCCCCTATACCCTACTGTACTCTATACCCCCTATACCCTACTGTACTCTATACCCCCTATACCCTACTGTACTCTATACCCTACTGTACTCTATACCCCCTATACCCTACTGTACTCTATACCCCCTATACCCTACTGTACTCTATACCCCCTATACCCTACTGTACTCTATACCCTACTGTACTCTATACCCCCTATACCCTACTGTACTCTATACCCTACTGTACTCTATACCCCCTATACCCTACTGTACTCTATACCCCCTATAACCTACTGTACTCTATACCCCATATACCCTACTGTACTCTATACCCCCTATACCCTACTGTACTCTATACCCTACTGTACTCTATACCCCCTATACCCTACTGTACTCTATACCCCCTATTCCCTACTGTACTCTATACCCCCTATACCCTACTGTACTCGATACCCCCTATACCTTACTGTACTCGATACCCCCTATACCTTACTGTACTCTATGATCTCTCTAGCTCTAGTGTGACATACAGTAGATTACATCAGTATCCTTCCACGGAGTATCAACCCTTCAATCACCAGCCTCATGTAAACGACTTTCGGTGGTTCAGTCGTTCTATTCAAGCCAAGCCAGGCACAGTCTCTCTCACACATCAGCTCCAGACAGCAGGCACCATGCAAATTACAGGATAGGGCTTAGGGAGTAGTTAGAATCTAGGCACTAGGGGTTAGGGAGCAGCTATAGATCAGGGGGCTAGGGGATAGGGAGCAGCTAGAGGCTAGGGGGTTAGGGGTTAGGGAGTAGTTAGAGGGTAGGGGGTTAGGGAGTAGCTAGAGGATAGGGGGTTAGGGGTTAGGTAGTAGCTAGAGGATAGGGGGTTAGGGGTTAGGGAGTAGTTAGAGGCTAGGGGGCGAGGGGTTAGGGAGTAGCTAGAGGCTAGCGGGTTAGGGGTTAGGGAGTAGCTAGAGGCTAGGGAGTTAGGGTTTAGGGAGTAGCTACAGGCTAGGGGACTAGGCCTAAGGGAGAGGCTTGAGGCTAGGGGACTGGAAGATGCTTTGGGACTCAGGCTTTACAGTACACCAGATGGGTGAGGTCCAGGTCATGACCCTTCCATCCCTATATCCCCAGGATTGGCTGACAGGCTGAGATGCTGAGACAACACATCATCAGAAACAGCAGCAGTTAATCTCCTGTTACAGTAATATCTAATACTGCTGATGCTCATCTCCTGTTACTGTAATATCTAATGCTGCTGATGCTCATCTCCTGTTACTGTAGTATCTAATACTGCTGATGCTCATCTCCTGTTACTGTAATATCTAATACTGCTGATGCTCATCTCCTGTTACTGTAAAATCTAATTCTAATACTGCTGATGCTCATCTCCTGTTACTGTAAAATCTAATACTGCTGATGCTCATCTCTTGTAATATCTAATACTGCTGATGCTAATCTCCTGTTACTGTAAAATCTAATACTGCTGATGCTCATCTCCTGTTACTGTAATATCTAATACTGCTGATGCTCATCTCCTGTTACTGTAATATCTAATACTGCTGATGCTCATCTCCTGTTACTGTAAAATCTAATACTGCTGATGCTCATCTCCGGTTACTGTAAAATCTAATACTGCTGATGCTCATCTCCTGTTACTGTAATATCTAATACTGCTGATGCTCATCTCTTGTTACTGTAATATCTAATACTGCTGATGCTCATCTCCTGTTACTGTAATATCTAATACTGCTGATGCTCATCTCCTGTTACTGTAAAATATAATACTGCTGATGCTCATCTCCTGTTACTGTAATATCTAATACTGCTGATGCTCATCTCCTGTTACTGTAATATCTAATGCTGCTGATGCTCATCTCCTGTTACTGTAATATCTAATACTGCTGATGCTCATCTCCTGTTACTGTAATATCTAATACTGCTGATGCTCATCTCCTGTTACTGTAATATCTAATACTGCTGATGTCATCTCCTGTTACTGTAATATCTAATACTGCTGATGCTCATCTCCTGTTACTGTAATATCTAATACTGCTGATGCTCATCTCCTGTTACTGTAATATCTAATACTGCTGATGCTCATCTCTTGTAATATCTAATACTGCTGATGCTCATCTCCTGTTACTGTAAAATCTAATACTGCTGATGCTCATCTCTTGTAATATCTAATACTGCTGATGCTCATCTCCTGTTACTGTAAAATCGAATTCTAATACTGCTGATGCTCATCTCCTGTTACTGTAATATCTAATACTGCTGATGCTCATCTCCTGTTACTGTAAAATCTAATACTGCTGATGCGCTACTCTGCACTGATCAGCTTTATCTCAGAGCAGTAGGCTAATGAGCTAATCTGTGGGACAATCTGTGTGTGTGTGTGTCTGGGGGACATATGGCAGATGCATGGTCTCTATCAGTGTCTCCAGGCATTAGGGATTATAGCCAACAGGCTAGCTGGCTAACAGGCTAACTGGCTAACAGCCTAACTGGCTAACAGTCTAATGGGCTAACAGGCCAACAGGCCAACTGGTTAACAGGCCAACTGGTTAACAGGCCAACTGGCTAACATGCTAACTGGCTAACAACCTAACTGGCTAACAGTCTAATGGGCTAACAGGCCAACTGGCTAACAGGCCAACTGGCTAACAGGCCAACTGGTTAACAGGCTAACAGGCTAACTGGTTAACAGTCTAATGGACTAACAGGCCAACTGGTTAACAGGCCAACTGGTTAACAGTCTAATGGACTAACAGGCCAACTGGTTAACAGTCTAATGACTAACAGGCCAACTGGTTAACAGGCCAACTGGTTAACAGGCTGACAGGCTAACTGGTTAACAGTCTAATGGACTAACAGGCCAACTGGTTAACAGGCCAACTGGTTAACAGTCTAATGGACTAACAGGCCAACTGGTTAACAGGCCAACTGGTTAAAAGGCTAACAGGCTAACTGGTTAAAAGTCTAATGGACAGGCTAACTGGCTAACAGGCTAACAGGCTAACTGACTCACGGGTTTAGCTTCAGGCAATAACTTTCACATGGAAGACAAAGTGTGTCCGTCCGTCCGTCTGTCCGTCTGTCTGTCTCTGTCTGTCTGTCTCTGAACTTATGAAGGGTCTCTCATCGGTAACTGTGGGAGGGAGGGTGACAGTCTGTCTCTGTGGCTCTGGTAACTGTGGGAGGGTGTCTGTGTCTCTATGGCTCTGGTAACTGTGGGAGGGAGGGTGTCTGTCTGTCTCTATGGCTCTGGTAACTGTGGGAGGGAGGGTGTCTGTGTCTCTATGGCTCTGGTAACTGTGGGAGGGAGGGTGTCTGTGTCTCTATGGCTCTGGTAACTGTGGGAGGGAGGGTGTCTGTGTGTCTATGGCTCTGGTAATTGTGGGAGGGTGTCTGTGTCTCTATGGCTCTGGTAACTGTGGGAGGGTGTCTGTCTGTCTCTATGGCTCTGGTAACTGTGGGAGGGTGTCTGTCTCTAAACTATTGGAGGGTCTCTCATCGGTAACTGTGGGAGGGAGGGTGTCTGTCTGTCTCTATGGCTCTGGTAACTGTGGGAGGGTGTATGTCTGTCTCTATGGCTCTGGTAACTGTGGGAGGATGTCTGTCTGTCTCTATGGCTCTGGTAACTGTGGGAGGGAGGGTGTCTGTCCGTCTATGGCTCTGACCTTATCAAGGGCCTAGTCCCGGGATCATCAACTAGATTCAGCCACGGACTGATATTTTTGAGTGGATGTTCAGGGGGCTGGAACATAATTACAAATCACTTGTAGACTGCAAGTTGACCGCAAGAACCCCAAACAGATATATTTGGCTAAAACAATTTCAAACCATACTCTCATTTGTATACAATCACTTCTCTGTATTATGTGTTGGGAAATACTTTGGAACAGATAACATAAAAATAAAAATAAATCACATGAAGCTGATTTGCTGGTGTTTTTACAGTATTTAAGGTCCAATAATTACAACAAATTCTTACTGTTTGGTAGGTGATCAAATACTTATGTCATGTAATAAAAATAAGTAATCATACAATGTGATTTTCTGGATTTTTGTTTTAGATTCCGTCTCTCACAGTTGAAGTGTACATATGATAAAAATTACAGACCTCTACATGCTTTGTAAGTAGGAAAACCTGCAAAATCGGCAGTGTATCAAATACTTGTCCTCCCCACTGTATAGCCTGTTGGGGAACCCTGGCCTACAGTATCTCAAATCAAATTTGATTTGCCAAATGTGCTGAATACAACAGACCTTACAGTTAAATGCTTACTTACAAGCCCTTAACCAACAATTGTAATGAACACGATGGGAGACAGAGAGCTGGTTTCAAGCGCAGGGCGCAGCTGGTGTTTATTGTAAAGGACCACAGGAGGAGGCAGGTAGCTGGGTCCAGGGGCAGGCAGAAGGTCATACACAGGAGGAGGCAGGTAGCTGGGTCCAGGGGCAGGCAGAAGGTAATACGCAGGAGGAGGGAGGTAGCTGGGTCTAGTGGCAGGCAGAAGGTCATACACAGGAGGAGGCAGGTAGCTGGGTCCAGGGGCAGGCAGAAGGTAATACACAGGAGGAGGCATGTCGCTGGATCCAGGGGCAGGCAGAAGGTAATACACAGGAGGAGGCAGGTAGCTGGGTCTAGGGGCAGGCAGAAGGTCATACACAGGAGGAGGCAGGTAGCTGGGTCCACGGGCAGGCAGATGGTCATACACAGGAGGAGGCAGGTAGCTGGGAGGCTTTGCTTGTTTGATGGTTCGTCTGAGGTCATAGCGAGATTTCTTATAAGTGTCCAGATTAGTGTCCCGCTCCTTGAAAGCGGCAGCTCTAGCCTTTAGCTCAGTGCTGATGTTGCCTGTAATCCATGGCTTCTGGTTGGGATATGTACGTACGGTCACTGTGGGGATGACGACAGACAGAGACACTGTCTGCCCTGATAATAGATAATCTTAGTCAGTGTCACTAGCCGGCCTCCACCCAGTACCCTGAGCTGAACCTTAGTCAGTGTCACTAGCCGGCCTCCACCCAGTACCCTGCCCTGAACCTTAGTCAGTGTCACTAGCCGGCCTCCACCCAGTACCCTGAGCTGAACCTTAGTCAGTGTCACTAGCCGGCCTCCACCCAGTACCCTGCCTTGCACCTTAGTCAGTGTCACTAGCCAGGCTCCACCCAGTATCCTGAGCTGAACCTTAGTCAGTGTCACTAGCCGGCCTCCACCCAGTACCCTGCCTTGCACCTTAGTCAGTGTCACTAGCCGGCCTCCACCCAGTACCCTGCCCTGAACCTTAGTCAGTGTCACTAGCCGGCCTCCACCCAGTACCCTGCCTTGCACCTTAGTCAGTGTCACTAGCCAGGCTCCACCCAGTATCCTGAGCTGAACCTTAGTCAGTGTCACTAGCCGGCCTCCACCCAGTACCCTGCCTTGCACCTTAGTCAGTGTCACTAGCCGGCCTCCACCCAGTACCCTGCCCTGAACCTTAGTCAGTGTCACTAGCCGGCCTCCACCCAGTACCCTGCCCTGCACCTTAGTCAGTGTCACTAGCCAGGCTCCACCCAGCACCCTGAGCTGAACCTTAGTCAGTGTCACAAGCCGGCCTCCACCCAGTACCCTGAGCTGAACCTTAGTCAGTGTCACTAGCCGGCCTCCACCCAGTACCCTGCCCTGCACCTTAGTCAGTGTCACTAGCCAGTCTCCACCCAGTACCCTGAGCTGAACCTTAGTCAGTGTCACAAGCCGGCCTCCACCCAGTACCCTGAGCTGAACCTTAGTCAGTGTCACTAGCCGGCCTCCACCCAGTACCCTGCCCTGAACCTTAGTCAGTGTCACTAGCCGGCCTCCACCCAGTACCCTGCCTTGCACCTTAGTCAGTGTCACAAGCCGGCCTCCACCCAGTACCCTGCCCTGAACCTTAGTCAGTGTCACAAGCCGGCCTCCACCCAGTACCCTGCCCTGAACCTTAGTCAGTGTCACAAGCCGGCCTCCACCCAGTACCCTGAGCTGAACCTTAGTCAGTGTCACAAGCCGGCCTCCACCCAGTACCCTGCCCTGCACCTTAGTCAGTGTCACTAGCCAGTCTCCACCCACTACCCTGCCTTGCACCTTAGTCAGTGTCACTAGCCGGCCTCCACCCAGTACCCTGCCTTGCACCTTAGTCAGTGTCACAAGCCGGCCTCCACCCAGTACCCTGCCTTGAACCTTAGTCAGTGTCACAAGCCGGCCTCCACCCAGTACCCTGAGCTGAACCTTAGTCAGTGTCACTAGCCGACCTCCACCCAGTGCCCTGCCCTGCACCTTAGAGACCGCTGCGCTATGTACATTGTCACTAAACACTGGGCACTTTAATCATGTTTGCATCAGTGGTGTAAAGTAAAGTAAAAAATACTCGAAAGTACTACTTAAGTACTTTTTTGGAGCATTTTACTTTAACATCACTACATTCCTAAAGAAAAGTATGTACTTTTTATTTTCCCTGACACCCAAAAGTACTTGTTACATTTTGAATGCTTAGCAGGACAGTAAAATGGTCAAATTCACACACTTATCAAGAGAACATCCCTGGTCATCCCTACTAGCCTCTGATCTGGAGGACTCACTAAACAGAGAACATCCCTGGTCATCCCTACTAGCCTCTGATCTGGAGGACTCACTAAACAGAGAACATCCCTGGTCATCTCTAC
>NC_048590.1:9118278-9143278 GCF_013265735.2 Oncorhynchus mykiss | reverse complement strand
ACACCTACAGACATGCTTCGTCAGGTTTAAGGTAAGACCCAGATGCAGACTGTGTTGGTTCTTCACCCCCAGAGTCTTGGAGATACAAGACGCTAACTAATGGGTCTTCACCCCCAGAGTCTTGGAGATACAAGACGCTAACTAATGGGTCTTCACCCCCAGAGTCTTGGAGATACAAGACGCTAACTAATGGGTCTTCACCCCCAGAGTCTTGGAGATACAAGACGCTAACTAATGGGTCTTCACCCCCAGAGTCTTGGAGATACAAGACGCTAACTAATGGGTCTTCACCCCCAGAGTCTTGGAGATACAAGACGCTAACTAATGGGTCTTCACCCCCAGAGTCTTGGAGACACAAGACGCTAACTAATGGGTCTTCACCCCCAGAGTCTTGGAGATACAAGACGCTAACTAATGGGTCTTCACCCCCAGAGTCTTGGAGACACAAGACGCTAACTAATGGTTCTTCACCCCCAGAGTCTTGGAGATACAAGACGCTAACTAATGGGTCTTCACCCCCAGAGTCTTGGAGATACAAGACGCTAACTAATGGGTCTTCACCCCCAGAGTCTTGGAGACACAAGACGCTAACTAATGGGTCTTCACCCCCAGAGTCTTGGAGATACAAGACGCTAACTAATGGGTCTTCACCCCCAGAGTCTTGGAGACACAAGACGCTAACTAATGGGTCTTCACCCCCAGAGTCTTGGAGACACAAGACGCTAACTAATGGGTCTTCACCCCCAGAGTCTTGGAGATACAAGACGCTAACTAATGGGTCTTCACCCCCAGAGTCTTGGAGATACAAGACGCTAACTAATGGGTCTTCACCCCCAGAGTCTTGGAGATACAAGACGCTAACTAATGGGTCTTCACCCCCAGAGTCTTGGAGATACAAGACGCTAACTAATGGTTCTTCACCCCCAGAGTCTTGGAGATACAAGACGCTAACTAATGGTTCTTCACCCCCAGAGTCTTGGAGATACAAGACGCTAACTAATGGGTCTTCACCCCCAGAGTCTTGGAGATACAAGACGCTAACTAATGGGTCTTCACCCCCAGAGTCTTGGAGACGCAAGGAGAGGGACTACATTATGAGTATACAAAGTGTACGTCCCAAATGACACCCTAGTCCCTATGTACACTCAACAAAAAATATAAACACACAGCATGTAAAGAGTTTATGTTACCATGTTCCATGAGCTGAAATAAAAGATCCCAGAAATGTTCCAAAAGCTTATTTCTCTCAAATGTTGTGTACAAATGTGTTTTCTCTTAGTGAGCATTTCTCCTTTGCCAAGATAATCCAACCACCTGACAGGTGTGACATATCAAGAAGCTGATTGAACAGCATGGTCGTTACACAGGTGCACCTTGTGCTGGGGGACAATAAAAGGCCTCTCTAAAAATGTGCAGTTTTTGTCACGCAACACAATGCCACAGATGTCTCAAGTTTTGATGGAACATGCAATTGGCATGCTGACTGCAGGAATGTCCACCAGAGCTTTTGCCAGAGAACTTGTGTTTAGATCTCTACCATAAGCCGCCACTAACGTTGTTTTGAGAGAATTTGGCAGTTCTTCCAGCCGGCCTCACAACCACAGACCACGTGTAACCATGACAGCCCAGGACCTCAACATCTTACTTCTTCACCTGCGGAATCGTCTGAAGGGTGGGGAAAAACGAATTCTGATTGTCTGGGCCTGGCTCCCTAGTGGGTGGGGACAGACAGCAGTACTCAGGGAGATACAGGGAAGAGACTGCAGTACTCAGAGAGATACAGGGAAGATACTGCAGTACTCAGAGAGATACAGGGAAGATACTGCAGTACTCAGAGAGATACAGGGAAGAGACTGCAGTACTCAGAGAGATACAGGGTAGAGACTGCAGTACTCAGAGAGATACGGGGAAGAGACTGCAGTACTCAGAGAGATACAGGGAAGAGACTGCAGTACTCAGAGAGATGCAGGGAAGAGACTGCACCATGAGTACTCAGAAATGGCCATCTATTTATGTCTGTGGGCTGTCTGGAACTGTGGATGGGCTCAGCTAAACTGTAGCGTCCTCTAGTGGCTGACAATATGTACTACTGAAAATACGGAAAGAGATGAGATGTCAACAGTTGGATGTATTGACCCCTATGGCCAGCAGATGGCGCTGCTAGCTAACTTGATGAGGCATATTCATATTCTTACTTGTTTGTACTGATTTCCACTTTCATATTATAGAAAATTTGTTTTCACAGTGTGTTTTATTGTGAGCTTCGTTCTTCTGTGTGTTTAATTGTGGTAATATTCCGTCTGATGAAATGCACAGTATAAACGAGCAGTGAGTATTAAATCATGTGATTGTGTAACATTTAATCGACCTGTTGTATAAGACGATGCCACCAATGTAGAAATGGGGCGGCAGGGTAGCCTAGTGGTTAGAGCGTTTTGCAAGTTGCGGTTGCAAGTTCAAACCCCCGGAGCTGACAAGGTGCAAATCTGTCGTTCTGCCCCCTGAACAAGGCAGTTAACCCACTGTTCCTAGGCCGTCATTGTAAATAAGAATTTGTTTTTAACTGACTTGCCTAGTTAAATAAAAAAATAAATTCCAAAATGCTATATCCACCAATTTTTTTTTATTTTTTTACATTTAATTATTATTTTTTTAAACCAGAAATTATTGTTTATGGGTGCCTTCGTGTGTGTGTAATATTACAGTTCTCAGACAGAGATTAATATATTTTAGTGTATTTTTTACAGAGCGCTATATATCCAATGTTTAGCTGGAATGGACTGTTCGTATCTATCTTAAGATTAATGCCCTTACTGTAAGTTGCTCTGAATAAAAACAACTAAATGTTTTACATATCGATCACATATTACTGTATTGAATAAATAAATAAATATATTTTATATTCATTTTTAAAAAATGATTTGTTACATTTGACTGTGTAAAACTTAGCAGTAGTACTTATTTCTCTGAGAGTGAGGCGGATATACGTATATAGTATTTTGCTAAAAAAACATTACTATTTGTCCCTCTGTAATGAAACCATGAAGTCATAGATTTTAAATAAATATATATCTGCCATTGAACAAACCCCGCGCCATGATTAAATAGTGAAAAAAAAACACATCAATCTCTTTCAGTATTTCTATAAATAATCAAATCTAATTTACCAACATTTCTGAATACGGATATATAGCGTTTTGGAATGAGACTCTTCAACTAGACAGTGTCATTGGTGTTAACCTTCAAATATAATCCAGTTCCATGATTCAATTATATCTGGAGATATTTCAGTTTGGTTTGAACTCTAACCCCTAGAACACCTGAAATAGAAACAAATCTATTTAATCAACTCAAGCTCAATGTGCATCAAGTAGCTCAGAGAGAGAAAAAACATCTGGTAATGTAAAGATGGTGTAGATAGAATCAGAACAGTTCAGTAACGTAAAGATGGTGTAGATAGAATCAGAACATCCAGTAATGTAAAGATGGTGTAGATAGAATCAGAACCAGAAAGAATCAGAACATCCAGTAATGTGAAGATGGTGTAGATAGAATCAGAACATCCAGTAATGTAAAGATGGTGTAGATAGAATCAGAACCGTCCAGTAATGTAAAGATGGTGTAGATAGAATCAGAACATCCAGTAATGTAAAGATGGTGTAGATAGAAT
Source organism: Oncorhynchus mykiss (assembly GCF_013265735.2). Taxonomy (NCBI): domain Eukaryota; kingdom Metazoa; phylum Chordata; class Actinopteri; order Salmoniformes; family Salmonidae; genus Oncorhynchus; species Oncorhynchus mykiss. The sequence continues at coordinate 9,139,608 of NC_048590.1, read as the reverse complement.
CAGAACATCCAGTAATGTAAAGATGGTGTAGATAGAATCAGAACCGTCCAGTAATGTAAAGATGGTGTAGATAGAATCAGAACATCCAGTAATGTAAAGATGGTGTAGATAGAATCAGAACATCCAGTAATGTAAAGATGGTGCAGATAGAATCAGAACCGTCCAGTAATGTAAAGATGGTGTAGATAGAATCAGAACATCCAGTAATGTAAAGATGGTGTAGATAGAATCAGAACATCCAGTAATGTAAAGATGGTGTAGATAGAATCAGAACATCCAGTAATGTAAAGATGGTGTAGATAGAATCAGAACCGTCCAGTAATGTAAAGATGGTGCAGATAGAATCAGAACATCCAGTAATGTAAAGATGGTGTAGATAGAATCAGAACCGTCCAGTAATGTAAAGATGGTGTAGATAGAATCAGAACATCCAGTAATGTAAAGATGGTGTAGATAGAATCAGAACATCCAGTAATGTAAAGATGGTGTAGATAGAATCAGAACATCCAGTAATGTAAAGATGGTGTAGATAGAATCAGAACCGTCCAGTAATGTAAAGATGGTGCAGATAGAATCAGAACATCCAGTAATGTAAAGATGGTGTAGATAGAATCAGAACCGTCCAGTAATGTAAAGATGGTATAGATAGAATCAGAACATCCAGTAATGTAAAGATGGTGTAGATAGAATCAGAACATCCAGTAATGTAAAGATGGTGTAGATAGAATCAGAACAGTTCAGTAATGTAAAGATGGTGTAGATAGAATCAGAACATCCAGTAATGTAAAGATGGTGTAGATAGAATCAGAACATCCAGTAATGTAAAGATGGTGCAGATAGAATCAGAACCGTCCAGTAATGTAAAGATGGTGTAGATAGAATCAGAACATCCAGTAATGTAAAGATGGTGTAGATAGAATCAGAACATCCAGTAATGTAAAGATGGTGTAGATAGAATCAGAACATCCAGTAATGTAAAGATGGTGTAGATAGAATCAGAACATCCAGTAATGTAAAGATGGTGTAGATAGAATCAGAACCGTCCAGTAATGTAAAGATGGTGCAGATAGAATCAGAACATCCAGTAATGTAAAGATGGTGTAGATAGAATCAGAACCGTCCAGTAATGTAAAGATGGTGCAGATAGAATCAGAACAGTTCAGTAATGTAAAGATGGTGTAGATAGAATCAGAACCGTCCAGTAATGTAAAGATGGTGCAGATAGAATCAGAACATCCAGTAATGTAAAGATGGTGCAGATAGAATCAGAACATCCAGTAATGTAAAGATGGTGTAGATAGAATCAGAACATCCAGTAATGTAAAGATGGTGCAGATAGAATCAGAACATCCAGTAATGTAAAGATGGTGCAGATAGAATCAGAACATCCAGTAATGTAAAGATGGTGCAGATAGAATCAGAACATCCAGTAATGTAAAGATGGTGCAGATAGAATCAGAACATCCAGTAATGTAAAGATGGTGCAGATAGAATCAGGGACATAATAGATTAGATGGAAGCATTTAGAGTGGACATGTTTTCATCTCTTCATTAAAAATGTCCAATATTCTCCAGGTTTTAGCTTGATTTTACCCTGCAGCGATGATGTAATGTGATGTGATGCTCGTTTAATTTCAATCACATAACGTCTACATTTACTCTCTATAACAGGCCACCACTGAGCTACACGGTTCAAGTCATTCATTTGGAATCTACATAACTTGCACTTTATTAGATAGTAAAGTTTATATTCATGTAAGAAAACCAAACACTGTAAGACTGTTCTGTCGTTTCAACTGTGAAACACTGTAAAAAATGCACAGTCAAATACCTTAAATGTGTTTTAATGAATTAATGCTGGAGAATGCATTGAATTACAGGCAAAATGCTGTAAAATACTGTTTAACCCCTGTAAAAATGACTCTAACATACATAACACATGCTTTTTAAAGGGTCCTTACTACACCTTAACAAGTATTCTAGTTAATTGTAATAACTCATAGCTACATTGTAATAACAACATATAGAGGAGTAACAGCAAATTCTTGTTACAAACGGACTAGTTTCCACTTCAGTTTTTTAGTTTCTTCTCACCTGCATCCGATTCAGTAATAACCGTCACAAGGTTGTAATCTCTTGGGGACACATGCGCTGGGTGTCCAAGATTACAAAGGTTGGCGGCTCAATGAGCTCTAATTATCTACCCGTGAATGAACACTCTTCAAAATCTCCACTCAATGTGGCTGCTAACACTGGTCCTCCAGTAACTTTACCATCTGGGTTGACTTGGTTGAATTTACAGAAACAGACCTCACTGGCCCCCAGAAACAGACCTCACTGGCCCCCAGAAACAGACCTCACTGGCCCACAGAAACAGACCTCACTGGCCCACAGAAACAGACCTCACTGGCCCCCAGAAACAGACCTCACTGGGCCCCAGAAACAGACCTCACTGGACCCCAGAAACAGACCTCACTGGCCTCCAGAAACAGACCTCACTGGCCCCCAGAAACAGACCTCACTGGGCCCCAGAAACAGACCTCACTGGCCCCCAGAAACAGACCTCACTGGCCCTCCAGAAACAGACCTCACTGGCCCCCAGAAACAGACCTCACTGGCCCCCAGAAACAGAACTCACTGGCCCCCAGAAACAGACCTCACTGGCCCCCAGAAACAGACCTCACTGGCCCTCCAGTAGGTTTACCATCTGGGTTGCCTCGGTTGAGTTTTCAGTTGGCTAACACCTATCAGGTGGGTTTTCAGTTGGCTAACACCTATCAGGTGGGTTTTCAGTTGGCTAACACCTAACAGGTGGGTTTTCAGTTGGCTAACACCTATCAGGTGGGTTTTCAGTTGGCTAACACCTATCAGATGGGTTGTCAGTTGGCTAACACCTATCAGGTGGGTTTTCAGTTGGCTAACACCTATCAGGTGGGTTTTCAGTTGGCTAACACCTATCAGGTGGGTTTTCAGTTGGCTAACACCTATCAGGTGGGTTTTCAGTTGGCTAACACCTATCAGGTGGGTTTTCAGTTGGCTAACACCTATCAGGTGGGTTTTCAGTTGGCTAACACCTATCAGGTGGGTTTTCAGTTGGCTAACACCTATCAGGTGGGTTTTCAGTTGGCTAACACCTATCAGGTGGGTTTTCAGTTGGCTAACACCTATCAGGTGGGTTTTCAGTTGACCAACACCTATCAGGTGGGTTTTCAGTTGGCTAACACCTATCAGGTGGGTTTTCCGGTGGCAAACACCTATCAGGTGGGTTTTCAGTTGGCTAACACCTATCAGGTGGGTTTTCCGGTGGCTAACACCTATCAGGTGGGTTTTCAGTTGGCTAACACCTATCAGGTGGGTTTTCAGTTGGCTAACACCTATCAGGTGGGTTTTCAGTTGGCTAACACCTATCAGGTGGGTTTTCAGTTGGCTAACACCTATCAGGTGGGTTTTCCGGTGGCCAACACTTTTCAGGTGGGTTTTCAGTTGGCTAACGCCTATCAGGTGGGTTTTCAGTTGGCTAACACCTATCAGGTGGGTTTTCCGGTGGCCAACACTTTTCAGGTGGGTTTTCAGGTGGCTAACACCTATCAGGTGGGTTTTCAGTTGGCTAACACCTATCAGGTGGGTTTTCAGTTGGCTAACACTTATCAGGTGGGTTTTCAGTTGGCTAACACCTATCAGATGGGTTGTCAGTTGGCTAACACCTATCAGGTGGGTTTTCAGTTGGCTAACACCTATCAGGTGGGTTTTCAGTTGGCTAACACCTATCAGGTGGGTTTTCAGTTGGCTAACACCTATCAGGTGGGTTTTCAGTTGGCTAACACCTATCAGGTGGGTTTTCAGTTGGCTAACACCTATCAGGTGGGTTTTCAGTTGGCTAACACCTATCAGGTGGGTTTTCAGTTGGCTAACACCTATCAGGTGGGTTTTCAGTTGGCTAACACCTATCAGGTGGGTTTTCAGTTGGCTAACACCTATCAGGTGGGTTTTCAGTTGACCAACACCTATCAGGTGGGTTTTCAGTTGGCTAACACCTATCAGGTGGGTTTTCCGGTGGCAAACACCTATCAGGTGGGTTTTCAGGTGGCTAACACCTATCAGGTGGGTTTTCAGTTGGCTAACACCTATCAGGTGGGTTTTCAGTTGGCTAACACTTATCAGGTGGGTTTTCAGTTGGCTAACACCTATCAGATGGGTTGTCAGTTGGCTAACACCTATCAGGTGGGTTTTCAGTTGGCTAACACCTATCAGGTGGGTTTTCAGTTGGCTAACACCTATCAGGTGGGTTTTCAGTTGGCTAACACCTATCAGGTGGGTTTTCAGTTGGCTAACACCTATCAGGTGGGTTTTCAGTTGGCTAACACCTATCAGGTGGGTTTTCAGTTGGCTAACACCTATCAGGTGGGTTTTCAGTTGGCTAACACCTATCAGGTGGGTTTTCAGTTGGCTAACACCTATCAGGTGGGTTTTCAGTTGGCTAACACCTATCAGGTGGGTTTTCAGTTGACCAACACCTATCAGGTGGGTTTTCAGTTGGCTAACACCTATCAGGTGGGTTTTCCGGTGGCAAACACCTATCAGGTGGGTTTTCAGTTGGCTAACACCTATCAGGTGGGTTTTCCGGTGGCTAACACCTATCAGGTGGGTTTTCAGTTGGCTAACACCTATCAGGTGGGTTTTCAGTTGGCTAACACCTATCAGGTGGGTTTTCAGTTGGCTAACACCTATCAGGTGGGTTTTCAGTTGGCTAACACCAATCAGGTGGGTTTTCCGGTGGCCAACACTTTTCAGGTGGGTTTTCAGTTGGCTAACGCCTATCAGGTGGGTTTTCAGTTGGCTAACACCTATCAGGTGGGTTTTCCGGTGGCCAACACTTTTCAGGTGGGTTTTCAGGTGGCTAACACCTATCAGGTGGGTTTTCAGTTGGCTAACACCTATCAGGTGGGTTTTCAGTTGGCTAACACTTATCAGGTGGGTTTTCAGTTGGCTAACACCTATCAGGTGGGTTTTCAGTTGGCTAACACCTATCAGGTGGGTTTTCCGGTGGCTAACACCTATCAGGTGGGTTTTCAGTTGGCTAACACCTATCAGGTGGGTTTTCAGTTGGCTAACACCTATCAGGTGGGTTTTCAGTTGGCTAACACCTATCAGGTGGGTTTTCAGTTGGCTAACACCTATCAGGTGGGTTTTCAGTTGGCTAACACTTATCAGGTGGGTTTTCAGTTGGCTAACACCTATCAGGTGGGTTTTCAGTTGGCTAACACCTATCAGGTGGGTTTTCAGTTGGCTAACACCTATCAGGTGGGTTTTCAGTTGACCAACACCTATCAGGTGGGTTTTCAGTTGGCTAACACCTATCAGGTGGGTTTTCAGTTGGCTAACACCTATCAGGTGGGTTTTCAGTTGGCTAACACCTATCAGGTGGGTTTTCAGTTGACCAACACCTATCAGGTGGGTTTTCAGTTGGCTAACACCTATCAGGTGGGTTTTCAGTTGGCTAACACCTATCAGGTGGGTTTTCAGTTGACCAACACCTATCAGGTGGGTTTTCAGTTGGCTAACACCTATCAGGTGGGTTTTCAGTTGGCTAACACCTATCAGGTGGGTTTTCAGTTGGCTAACACCTATCAGGTGGGTTTTCAGTTGGCTAACACCTATCAGGTGGGTTTTCAGTTGGCTAACACCTATCAGGTGGGTTTTCAGTTGGCTAACACCTATCAGGTGGGTTTTCAGTTGGCTAACACCTATCAGGTGGGTTTTCAGTTGACCAACACCTATCAGGTGGGTTTTCAGTTGGCTAACACCTATCAGGTGGGTTTTCAGTTGGCTAACACCTATCAGGTGGGTTTTCAGTTGGCTAACACCTATCAGGTGGGTTTTCAGTTGACCAACACCTATCAGGTGGGTTTTCAGTTGGCTAACACCTATCAGGTGGGTTTTCAGTTGGCTAACACCTATCAGGTGGGTTTTCAGTTGGCTAACACCTACCAGGTGGGTTTTCAGTTGGCTAACACCTATCAGGTGGGTTTTCAGTTGGCTAACACCTATCAGGTGGGTTTTCAGTTGGCTAACACCTATCAGGTGGGTTTTCAGTTGGCTATCACCTATCAGGTGGGTTTTCAGTTGGCTAACACCTATCAGGTGGGTTTTCAGTTGGCTAACACCTATCAGGTGGGTTTTCAGTTGGTTAACACCTATCAGGTGGGTTTTCAGTTGGCTAACACCTATCAGGTGGGTTTTCAGTTGGCTAACACCTATCAGGTGGGTTTTCAGTTGGCTAACACCTATCAGGTGGGTTTTCAGTTGGCTAACACCTATCAGGTGGGTTTTCAGTTGGCTAACACTTATCAGGTGGGTTTTCAGTTGGCTAACACCTATCAGGTGGGTTTTCAGTTGGCTAACACCTATCAGGTGGGTTTTCAGTTGGCTAACACTTATCAGGTGGGTTTTCAGTTGGCTAACACCTATCAGGTGGGTTTTCAGTTGGCTAACACCTACCAGGTGGGTTTTCAGTTGGCTAACACCTATCAGGTGGGTTTTCAGTTGGCTAACACCTATCAGGTGGGTTTTCAGTTGGCTAACACCTATCAGGTGGGTTTTCAGTTGGCTAACACCTATCAGGTGGGTTTTCAGTTGGCTAACACCTATCAGGTGGGTTTTCAGTTGGCCAACACTTTTCAGGTGGTGTGTGCAGGCTGAAATATAATACCTTGGGATCAGAAACGTTAACATTTGTGACAAGAACAGTAAAATAAATGAGTTGTACCACTCTCTACCACTCTCAGCCCCGTAGCATTATGTTCATACTGGTGTTATCTTGTATTAAATACCTTGTCCACGCATCTCAGCTCTCCTGCACCTGACTCCTTTCACCAGTTACCCACAGCCTTGACACGTCCTTGGTGTGTTTTACCCTGTAGTCACTGCCAGTTTGGAAGCCTTGTGTTAAGGTTTCTACAAATTATTCATACATATTTGGTGTATACAGTACACTGAACAAAAATATAAATGCAACATGTAAAGTGTTGGTTTCATGAGCTGAAACAAAAGATTCCAGAAATGTTCCATTCGCACAAAAAGCTTATTTCTCTCAAATTTTGTGCACAAATTTGTTTACATCTCTGTTAGTGACCATTTCTCCGTTGCCAAGATAATCCATCCACCTGACAGGTGTGGCATATCAAGAAGCTGATTAAAACAGTATGATCATTACACAGGTGCACCTTGTGCTGGGAACTATAAAAGGCCACTCTATAAAGTGCAGTTTTTGTCACACAACACAAGGCCACAGATGTCGAGCTGTGCAGTTGGCATGTTGACTGCAGGAATGTCCACCAGGGCTGTTGGACAATGTTCACTACAAGTTTAGATAGCTGGCATGTTGACTGCAGGAATGTCCACCAGGGCTGTTGGACAATGTTCACTACAAGTTTAGATAGCTGGCCCCTACTTTTTTTTAAAGGAAACTGTAATAAGTAAAATAGTGTCAAATACAACCACCCCTCCCCTCAGTGAATTTAACACATCCATTCATCCATTCATTCATTAATTCTTTACAATTATTGTAAAAAAGATTACAGTAAGACTAGCGATACTGTAAAACGGATGACGGTAACATGCTGTACTGTCAATTTCCAGCATTCTACTGCCAGCAGAGTTGGCAGCAAATTACAGTAATTATATAATACAGCACTGTTTTATCTTACTGTAAAAAAAAAAATACAGCATCCCTGCTGTAAATCAAGAATACAGTATTAACCTGGCAACTCTGATACCAGGATAAGGCTGTACATTTACAGGGGGAAAGTTTTACTGTGTAGCTTTGATAGAGTTGTTCTATCTTACTGTAAAAAAAAATAAAAATACAGCAACCCTGCTGTAAATCAAGAATACAGTATTAACCTGGCAACTCTGATGCCAGTATGTATAATGCTGTACATTTACAGGGGGAAAGTTTTACTGTGTAGCTGTGAAAGAGTTGAATCGATCCTGTTCCGTAATGGGACATGTGCCTGTCTGCCAGTCTTCTATATCCTTCTATGCCCTTTAAAACAGTTTATCTTTTTTAATTCACCTTTAAAAAAAAAAAACACAAAATCGTCTTAAAACATCTGCATAGCTTTTTTTTATCATAATACTTCCCCTCAAAACCATTCCTCTCCTGTCCTCTTTCTCCATATGTACTCATTCAGCAGCAGGCTTTAAACTAAAGCCTTTATGGGGGGGGGGGGGGGGGGGGGGATTTCTGAGTAGTTGTCCTAAAGTAGACATTTACGTCCCAAAATCGCCATTTATTAAATATCTATCCATTAAAGAGCTGCTGCATTGGACGGTCTGTTCTGCTCTGCCCCGGTAGCTGTGGTCCATTAAGCCTGATTATAGAGAGGAAGAGAGAGAGGAGGGAGAGGAGAGGAAGGGGGGGGTCTATGTGTCAACGTAGTGTGGTAGTGTAGTTAAGCTGTCATCTCTACTTCAGTAGATCCCTCCTTTCTGTACAACAGCACAAGAGAAGAGAAATCATAGAGGAGTCTGATCACAGGAGGAGTCTGATCACAGGAGGAGACAGATCACAGAGGAGACAGATCACAGAGAAGACAGATCACAGAGGAGACAGATCACAGGAGGAGACTGATCACAGGAGGAGACTGATCACAGGAGGAGACAGATCAGAGGAGAAGACAGATCACAAAAGGAAACAAATCACAGAGGAGACAGAGGAGACAGATCACAGAGGAGACAGATCACATAGGAGACAGATCACATAGAAGACAGTTCACAGGAGAAGACAGATCATAGGCGACACCGATCACAGAGAAGACAGATCACAGAGAAGACAGATCACATAGGAGACAGATCACAGAGGAGACAGATCAGAGGAGGAGACAGATCAGAGGAGAAGACAGATCATAGGCGACACCGATCACAGAGAAGACAGATCACAGAGAAGACAGATCACATAGGAGACAGATCACAGATGAGACAGATCAGAGGAGGAGACAGATCAGAGGAGAAGACAGATCACAAAAGGAAACAGATCACAGAGGAGATAGAGAAGACAGATCACAGAGAAGACAGATCACAGGAGTCGAAAGATCACAGAGAAGACAGATCACAGAGAAGACAGATCACAGGAGAAGACAGATCACAGAGAAGACAGATCACAGAGGAGACAGATCACAGAGAAGACAGATCACAGAGGAGACAGATCAGAGGAGAAGACAGATCACAGAGGAGACAGATCACAGAGGAGACAGATCAGAGGAGAAGACAGATCACAGAGAAGACAGATCACATAGGAGACAGATCACAAAGAAAACCAACCACAGAGGAGACAGATCAGAGGAGAAGACAGATCACAAAAGGAAACAGATCACAGAGGAGACAGATCACAGAGAAGACCGATCACAGAGAAGACAGATCAGAGGAAGAGACAGATCAGAGGAGGAGACAGGTCACAGGAGGAAACAGATCACAGGAGGAGACCAGGGAAGTTCTAGAACAGAACTGGAAGTCAAGTTTCTCTGAGAGGTTGATTCCGTCAGTTCTACTCAGGTCAGAGTTCTGTGTTGGTCTTGACGTTAGCACAGTCATGGGGCTGTCAGTGGGTGACGGTCTGGAGGAAGCTCTGTAATAGAGGTGGCAGCAGGACCAGTCATCATGGAGAAGAGGGGGAGCAGTGCTGGATCCTTCAGAAGGGCCTCCATCAAGAGAACCACGTCTGGGTCTCAGAAGGTAAGGATGGTGGTGGTCGTGGCGGTGGTCAGGTAGCAGTGGTGTGAGGCACCCAAGGGGGCACTAATGGACAAAGTCAATATCTTGGCATTATTTTGGTGTGTATCATGTCTATGTATATGCTATACATGTCGTTTAAACATTTCAGTGGGCTCTGTCATGAATTTGAAGTGATCAACAGGTGATTATTGATTGGTCAGTTATTTTGAGGGGCTGAACCTGCAAGTCGAAGGTGTTGTCTTGGTTTGTTAAAGGAAGGGGTTGTTTCCTCTCTCCTCTTTAGAGGGATGTTTCTAGAAGTTTCCGTCGTTCGAACAGAAAGGATTTACACCGCTGGTGGGAGCTGTGACACACAGCTGTGTTTACTGTGTTCCCATGGTTTCTGAGGCATTACTCTGTGAAACACAGCTGTGTTTACTGTGTTCCCATGGTTTCTGAGGCATTACTCTGTGACACACAGCTGTGTTTACTGTGTTCCCATGGTTTCTGAGGCATTACTCTGTGAAACACAGCTGTGTTTACTGTGTTCCCATGGTTTCTGAGGCATTACTCTGTGACACACAGCTGTGTTTACTGTGTTCCCATGGTTACTGAGGCATTACTCTGTGACGCACAGCTGTGTTTACTGTGTTCCCATGGTTACTGAGGCATTACTCTGTGACACACAGCTGTGTTTACTGTGTTCCCATGGTTACTGAAGCATTACTCTGTGACGCACAGCTGTGTTTACTGTGTTCCCATGGTTACTGAGGCATTACTCTGTGACACACAGCTGTGTTTACTGTGTTCCCATGGTTACTGAGGCATTACTCTGTGAAACACAGCTGTGTTTACTGTGTTCCCATGGTTTCTGAGGCATTACTCTGTGAAACACAGCTGTGTTTACTGTGTTCCCATGGTTACTGAGGCATTACTCTGTGAAACACAGCTGTGTTTACTGTGTTCCCATGGTTACTGAGGCATTACTCTGTGACACACAGCTGTGTTTACTGTGTTCCCATGGTTACTGAGGCATTACTCTGTGACACACAGCTGTGTTTACTGTGTTCCCATGGTTTCTGAGGCATTACTCTGTGAAACACAGCTGTGTTTACTGTGTTCCCATGGTTTCTGAGGCATTACTCTGTGACACACAGCTGTGTCTACTGTGTTCCCATGGTTACTGAGGCATTACTCTGTGACACACAGCTGTGTTTACTGTGTTCCCATGGTTACTGAGGCATTACTCTGTGAAACACAGCTGTGTTTACTGTGTTCCCATGGTTACTGAGGCATTACTCTGTGACACACAGCTGTGTTTACTGTGTTCCCATGGTTACTGAGGCATTACTCTGTGACACACAGCTGTGTTTACTGTGTTCCCATGGTTTCTGAGGCATTACTCTGTGAAACACAGCTGTGTTTACTGTGTTCCCATGGTTTCTGAGGCATTACTCTGTGACACACAGCTGTGTCTACTGTGTTCCCATGGTTACTGAGGCATTACTCTGTGACACACAGCTGTGTTTCCTGTGTTCCCATGGTTACTGAGGCATTACTCTGTGACACACAGCTGTGTTTACTGTGTTCCGATGGTTACTGAGGCATTACTCTGTGACACACAGCTGTGTTTACTGTGTTACCATGGTTACTGAGGCATTACTCTGTGACATACAGCTGTATTTATGGTGTTCCCATGGTTACTGAGGCATTACTCTGTGACACACAGCTGTGTTTACTGTGTTACCATGGTTACTGAGGCATTACTATGTGACATACAGCTGTATTTATGGTGTTCCCATGGTTACTGAGGCATTACTCTGTGACATACAGCTGTATTTATGGTGTTACCATGGTTACTGAGGCATTACTCTGTGACACACAGCTGTGTTTACTGTGTTACCATGGTTACTGAGGCATTACTATGTGACATACAGCTGTATTTATGGTGTTACCATGGTTACTGAGGCATTACTCTGTGATTAGCTTGGCTCCAACTGAGCATTTGACTTTTCTCAAGCATCGCTTTGTACTATAATTTATTGAATAAATGTGCTTTTTTAAAAAACATTTTCACACAATCTGTAAAAAGGCATCTCATGCTATGTTTTTCTATTTGTTATATTATAAAGTGTTAGTGGTAAACATACAGTATATTTTCACATTCAAACATTACATGTATTACAACCAACAGATTCATTAAAACAACAAAAATAGCATGAAATGCCTGTTTCCATTCAGTACCTTAGACTAAGTCATAACAGGCAGTCCAATTAGACACAATCAATAACTTAGGAGTATTTGAACAAACGTGGAGGACTAGAATGTTCTGGGGAGGATTGTTGGTAATGTGATCAAATGGAGATCCCCCTGAGAGATCCCCCTAAATATAGAGCCCCTGAGAGATCCCCCCCCTAAATGGAGAGCCCCCTGTGAGATCCCCCTAAATGGAGCCCGCCTGTGAGATCCCCCTAAAGGTGACCCCCCCTCTGAGATCCCCCTAAAGGCGATCCCCCCCTCTGAGATCCCCCTAAAGGTGATCCCCCCTCTGAGATCCCCCTAAAGGTGATTACTCCTCTGAGATCCCCATAAAGGTGACTCCCCCCCTCTGAGATCCCCCTAAAGGTGACCCACCCCACCTCTGAGATCCCCCTAAATGTGACCCCCCCCCCCCTCTGAGATCACCCTAAAGGTGATTCCCCCTCTGAGATCCCCCTAAATGTGATTCCCCCTCTGAGATCCCCCTAAAGGCGACCCACCCCCCCTCTGAGATCCCCCTAAAGGTGATCCCCACCTCTGAGATCCCCCTAAATGTGACCCTCCCCCCACTCTGAGATCCCCCTAAAGGTGATCCCCACCTCTGAGATCCCGCTAAAGGTGACCCCCCCCTCTGAGATCCCCCTAAAGGTGATTCCCCCTCTGAGATCCCCCTAAAGGCGATCCCCCCCCCCCTCTGAGATCCCCCTAAAGGTGATCCCCCTCTGAGATCCCCCTAAAGGTGACCCACCCCACCTCTGAGATCCCCCTAAAGGTGATCCCCCTCTGAGATCCCCCTAAAGGTAATCCCCCTCTGAGATCCCCCTAAAGGTGATCCCCCTCTGAGATCCCCCTAAAGGTGATCCCCCCTCTGAGATCCCCCTAAAGGTGACCCACCCCACCTTTGAGATCCCCCTAAAGGTCACCCACCCCCCCCTCTGAGATCCCCCTAAAGGTGATTCCCCCTCTGAGATCCCCCTAAAGGTGATTCCCCCTCTGAGATCCCCCTAAAGGTGATTCCCCCTCTGAGATCCCCCTAAAGGTGATTCCCCCTCTGAGATCCCCATAAAGGTGACCCCCACCCCCTCTGAGATCTCCCTAAAGGTGATCCCCCTCTGAGATCCCCCTAAAGGTGATCCCCCTCTGAGATCCCCCTAAAGGTGACCCACCCCACCTCTGAGATCCCCCTAAAGGTGATTCCCCCTCTGAGATCCCCATAAAGGTGATCCCCCCCTCTGAGATCCCCCTAAAGGTGATTCCCCCTCTGAGATCCCCATAAAGGTGATCCCCCCCCTCTGAGATCCCCCTAAAGGTGACGCACCTCCCCCTCTGAGTTCCCCCTAAAGGTGACCCCCCCCCCCCCCCCTCTGAGATCCCCCTAAAGGTGATTCCCCCCTCTGAGATCCCCCTAAAGGTGATCCCCCACTGAGATCCCCCTAAAGGTGATCCCCCTCTGAGATCCCCCTAAAGGTGATCCCCCTCTGAGATCCCCCTAAATGTGACCCACCCCACCTCTGAGATCCCCTTAAAGGTGACCCACCCCCCCTCTGAGATCCTCCTGAAGGTGATCCCCCTCTGAGATCCCCCTAAAGGTGATCCTCCCCCTCTGAGATCCCCCCATAAAGGTGATCCCCCCCCTCTGAGAACCCCCTAAAGGTGATTCCCCCCTAGCTCGCTACAGAGAGAGAGACCAGACACAATGTCTACTATGAACGTCTTCTACTAATCATCGGTACAATGACGTTCACTTTTACACTTAGGCATTTATCAGATACAGATCTGTTGTCTATATACAATGGCGTGCTGAAGTCAGTGGTGTCTGTAAACTACATCTATTCCACAGATAACTGACTATAGCAGCACTCTCAGTGATATGGAGTCACTGGACCATCTATTCTGCAGATAACTGACTATAGCAGTACTCTCAGTGATACGGAGTCACTGGACCATCTATTCTGCAGATAACTGACTATAGCAGTACTCTCAGTGATACGGAGTCACTGAACCATCTATTCTGCAGATAACTGACTATAGCAGTACTCTCAGTGATACGGAGTCACTGAACCATCTATTCTGCAGATAACTGACTATAGCAGTACTCTCAGTGATACGGAGTCACCGAACCATCTATTCTGCAGATAACTGACTATAGCAGTACTCTCAGTGGTATGGAGTCACTGAACCATCTATTCTGCAGATAACTGACTATAGCAGTACTCTCAGTGATACGGAGTCACTGGACCATCTATTCTGCAGATAACTGACTATAGCAGTACTCTCAGTGATACGGAGTCACCGAAGCATCTATTCTGCAGATAACTGACTATAGCAGTACTCTCAGTGATACGGAGTCACTGGACCATCTATTCTGCAGATAACTGACTATAGCAGTACTCTCAGTGATACGGAGTCACCGAACCATCTATTCTGCAGATAACTGACTATAGCAGTACTCTCAGTGATACGGAGTCACTGAACCATCTATTCTGCAGATAACTGACTATAGCAGTACTCTCAGTGATACGGAGTCACCGAACCATCTATTCTGCAGATAACTGACTATAGCAGTACTCTCAGTGATACGGAGTCACTGAACCATCTATTCTGCAGATAACTGACTATAGCAGTACTCTCAGTGATACGGAGTCACCGAACCATCTATTCTGCAGATAACTGACTATAGCAGTACTCTCAGTGATACGGAGTCACTGAACCATCTATTCTGCAGATAACTGACTATAGCAGTACTCTCAGTGATACGGAGTCACCGAACCATCTATTCTGCAGATAACTGACTATAGCAGTACTCTCAGTGATACGGAGTCACTGGACCATCTATTCTGCAGATAACTGACTATAGCAGTACTCTCAGTGATACGGAGTCACCGAACCATCTATTCTGCAGATAACTGACTATAGCAGTACTCTCAGTGATACGGAGTCACTGAACCATCTATTCTGCAGATAACTGACTATAGCAGTACTCTCAGTGATACGGAGTCACCGAAGCATCTATTCTGCAGATAACTGACTATAGCAGTACTCTCAGTGATACGGAGTCACTGAACCATCTATTCTGCAGATAACTGACTATAGCAGTACTCTCAGTGATACGGAGTCACCGAACCATCTATTCTGCAGATAACTGACTATAGCAGTACTCTCAGTGATACGGAGTCACTGAACCATCTATTCTGCAGATAACTGACTATAGCAGTACTCTCAGTGATACGGAGTCACCGAACCATCTATTCTGCAGATAACTGACTATAGCAGTACTCTCAGTGATACGGAGTCACTGAACCATCTATTCTGCAGATAACTGACTATAGCAGTACTCTCAGTGATACGGAGTCACCGAACCATCTATTCTGCAGATAACTGACTATAGCAGTACTCTCAGTGGTATGGAGTCACTGAACCATCTATTCTGCAGATAACTGACTATAGCAGTACTCTCAGTGATACGGAGTCACTGGACCATCTATTCTGCAGATAACTGACTATAGCAGTACTCTCAGTGATACGGAGTCACCGAAGCATCTATTCTGCAGATAACTGACTATAGCAGTACTCTCAGTGATACGGAGTCACTGGACCATCTATTCTGCAGATAACTGACTATAGCAGTACTCTCAGTGATACGGAGTCACCGAACCATCTATTCTGCAGATAACTGACTATAGCAGTACTCTCAGTGATACGGAGTCACTGAACCATCTATTCTGCAGATAACTGACTATAGCAGTACTCTCAGTGATACGGAGTCACCGAACCATCTATTCTGCAGATAACTGACTATAGCAGTACTCTCAGTGATACGGAGTCACTGAACCATCTATTCTGCAGATAACTGACTATAGCAGTACTCTCAGTGATACGGAGTCACCGAACCATCTATTCTGCAGATAACTGACTATAGCAGTACTCTCAGTGATACGGAGTCACTGAACCATCTATTCTGCAGATAACTGACTATAGCAGTACTCTCAGTGATACGGAGTCACCGAACCATCTATTCTGCAGATAACTGACTATAGCAGTACTCTCAGTGATACGGAGTCACTGGACCATCTATTCTGCAGATAACTGACTATAGCAGTACTCTCAGTGATACGGAGTCACTGGACCATCTATTCTGCAGATAACTGACTATAGCAGTACTCTCAGTGATACGGAGTCACCGAAGCATCTATTCTGCAGATAACTGACTATAGCAGTACTCTCAGTGATACGGAGTCACCGAAGCATCTATTCTGCAGATAACTGACTATAGCAGTACTCTCAGTGATACGGAGTCACTGAACCATCTATTCTGCAGATAACTGACTATAGCAGTACTCTCAGTGATACGGAGTCACTGGACCATCTATTCTGCAGATAACTGACTATAGCAGTACTCTCAGTGATACGGAGTCACCGAACCATCTATTCTGCAGATAACTGACTATAGCAGTACTCTCAGTGATACGGAGTCACCGAACCATCTATTCTGCAGATAACTGACTATAGCAGTACTCTCAGTGATACGGAGTCACCGAACCATCTATTCTGCAGATAACTGACTATAGCAGTACTCTCAGTGATACGGAGTCACTGAACCATCTATTCTGCAGATAACTGACTATAGCAGTACTCTCAGTGATACGGAGTCACCGAACCATCTATTCTGCAGATAACTGACTATAGCAGTACTCTCAGTGATACGGAGTCACTGGAGCCATCTATTCTGCAGATAACTGACTATAGCAGTACTCTCAGTGATACGGAGTCACCGAACCATCTATTCTGCAGATAACTGACTATAGCAGTACTCTCAGTGATACGGAGTCACCGAACCATCTATTCTGCAGATAACTGACTATAGCAGTACTCTCAGTGATACGGAGTCACCGAACCATCTATTCTGCAGATAACTGACTATAGCAGTACTCCCAGTGATATGGAGTTACTGGAGCCATCTATTCTGCAGATAACTGACTATAGCAGTACTCTCAGTGATACGGAGTCACTGAACCATCTATTCTGCAGATAACTGACTATAGCAGTACTCTCAGTGATACGGAGTCACTGGACCATCAGGATGTGATTTGAGCGTTTAATCTGTGAGAACGGCTCTGTGAAGCCACCGGCAGGCAGCAACTAGCTCTAATCCCCAGGGTTTTTATTCTTTCTTATGTCATTCTCCTCTCATGTGATTAAAACACATTACACTGTACACTTCAGGACAGGATTATAAACACAATACACTGTACACTTCAGGACAGGATTATAAACACAATACACTGTACACTTCAGGACAGGACTATAAACACAATACACTGTACACTTCAGGACAGGATTATAAACACAATACACTGTACACTTCAGGACAGGATTATAAACACAACACACTGTACACTTCAGGACAGGACTATAAACACAACACACTGTACACTTCAGGACTATCAACACAATACACTGTACACTTCAGGACAGGATTATAAAACACAATACACTGTACACTTCAGGACAGGACTATAAAACACAACACACTGTACACTTCAGGACAGGACTATAAAACACAACACACTGTACCCTTCAGGACAGGACTATAAAACACAACACACTGTACACTTCAGGACAGGACTATAAAACACAATACACTGTACACTTCAGGACAGGATTATAAACACAATACACTGTACACTTCAGGACAGGACTATAAAACACAACACACTGTACCCTTCAGGACAGGACTATAAAACACAACACACTGTACACTTCAGGACTATCAACACAATGCACTGTACACTTCAGGACAGGACTATAAAACACAATACACTGTACACTTCAGGACAGGATTATAAACACAATACACTGTACACTTCAGGACAGGATTATAAACACATTACACTGTACACTTCAGGACAGGACTATAAAACACAATACACTGTACACTTCAGGACAGGATTATAAACACAATACACTGTACACTTCAGGACAGGATTATAAACACAATACAGCAGTACTCTCAGTGATATGGAGTCACCGAACCATCTATTCTGCAGATAACTGACTATAGCAGTACTCTCAGTGATACGGAGTCACCGAACCATCTATTCTGCAGATAACTGACTATAGCAGTACTCTCAGTGATACGGAGTCACCGAACCATCTATTCTGCAGATAACTGACTATAGCAGTACTCTCAGTGATACGGAGTCACTGAACCATCTATTCTGCAGATAACTGACTATAGCAGTACTCTCAGTGATACGGAGTCACTGAACCATCTATTCTGCAGATAACTGACTATAGCAGTACTCTCAGTGAAACGGAGTCACTGGAGCCATCTATTCTGCAGATAACTGACTATAGCAGTACTCTCAGTGATACGGAGTCACTGAACCATCTATTCTGCAGATAACTGACTATAGCAGTACTCTCAGTGAAACGGAGTCACTGGACCATCTATTCTGCAGATAACTGACTATAGCAGTACTCTCAGTGATACGGAGTCACTGAACCATCTATTCTGCAGATAACTGACTATAGCAGTACTCTCAGTGATACGGAGTCACTGAACCATCTATTCTGCAGATAACTGACTATAGCAGTACTCTCAGTGATATGGAGTCACCGAACCATCTATTCTGCAGATAACTGACTATAGCAGTACTCTCAGTGATACGGAGTCACTGGACCATCTATTCTGCAGATAACTGACTATAGCAGTACTCTCAGTGATACGGAGTCACCGAACCATCTATTCTGCAGATAACTGACTATAGCAGTACTCTCAGTGATACGGAGTCACCGAACCATCTATTCTGCAGATAACTGACTATAGCAGTACTCTCAGTGATACGGAGTCACTGGACCATCTATTCTGCAGATAACTGACTATAGCAGTACTCTCAGTGATACGGAGTCACTGGAGCCATCTATTCTGCAGATAATATAACTGACTATAGCAGTACTCTCAGTGATACGGAGTCACCGAACCATCTATTCTGCAGATAACTGACTATAGCAGTACTCTCAGTGATACGGAGTCACTGAACCATCTATTCTGCAGATAACTGACTATAGCAGTACTCTCAGTGATACGGAGTCACTGAACCATCTATTCTGCAGATAACTGACTATAGCAGTACTCTCAGTGATATGGAGTCACTGAACCATCTATTCTGCAGATAACTGACTATAGCAGTACTCTCAGTGATACGGAGTCACCGAACCATCTATTCTGCAGATAACTGACTATAGCAGTACTCTCAGTGATACGGAGTCACCGAACCATCTATTCTGCAGATAACTGACTATAGCAGTACTCTCAGTGATACGGAGTCACTGGACCATCAGGATGTGATTTGAGCGTTTAATCTGTGAGAACGGCTCTGTGAAGCCACCGGCAGGCAGCAACTAGCTCTAATCCCCAGGGCTTTTATTCTTTCTTATGTCATTCTCCTCTCATGTGATTAAAACACATTACACTGTACACTTCAGGACAGGATTATAAACACATTACACTGTACACTTCAGGACAGGACTATAAAACACAATACACTGTACACTTCAGGACAGGATTATAAACACAATACACTGTACACTTCAGGACAGGATTATAAACACATTACACTGTACACTTCAGGACAGGACTATAAAACACAATACACTGTACACTTCAGGACAGGATTATAAACACAATACACTGTACACTTCAGGACAGGACTATAAAACACAATACACTGTACACTTCAGGACAGGACTATAAAACACAATACACTGTACACTTCAGGACAGGATTATAAACACAATACACTGTACACTTCAGGACAGGATTATAAACACAATACACTGTACACTTCAGGACAGGATTATAAACACAATACACTGTACACTTCAGGACAGGATTATAAACACAATACACTGTACACTTCAGGACAGGACTATAAAACACAATACACTGTACACTTCAGGACAGGACTATAAAACACAACACACTGTACACTTCAGGACAGGACTATAAAACACAACACACTGTACACTTCAGGACAGGACTATAAAACACAATACACTGTCGAGAATAGTCAAACTAAAGGAAAGCCCTGGTATGAGTTGGTGTGTCCAAACTGTTGACTGGTACTGTATATACACATACATATGAAGAGTTTACTTCCAAAATGCTTTGTAAACTCAGCAACAAAGAAAAAAAACGTCCCTTTTTCAGGACCCTGTCTTTCAAAGATGATTCGTAAAAATCCAAATACCTTCACAGATCTTCATTGTAAAGGGTTTAAACACTGTTTCCCAATGCTTGTTCAATGAACCATTGACAATTAATAAACATGCACCTGTGGAACGGTCGTTAAGACACTAACAGCTTCCAGACGGTAGGCAATTAAGGTCACAGTTATGAAAACTTAGGACACTAAAGAGGCCTTTCTACTGACTCTGAAAAACACCAATAGAAAGATGCCCAGGGTCCCTGCTCATCTGTGTGAACGTGCCTTAGGCATGCTGCAAGGAGGCATGAGGACTGCAGATGTGGCCAGGGCAATAAATTGCAATGTTGTACTGTGAGACGCCTACAACAGGGAGACAGGACGGACAGCTGATCATCCTCACAGTAGCAGACCACGTGTAACAACACCTGCACAGGATCGGTACATCCGAACATCACACCTGTGGACAGGTACAGGATGGCAACAACAACTGCCCGAGTTACACCAGTAACGCACAATCCCTTCATCAGTGCTCAGACTGTCCGCAATAGGCTGAGAGAGGCTGGACTGAGGGCTTGTAGGCCTGTTGTAAGACAGGTCCTCACCAGACATCCCCGGCAACAACGTCGCCTATGGGCACAAACCCACCGTCGCTGGACCAGACAGGACTGGCAAAAAGTGCTCTTCACTGACGAGTCTCGGTTTTGGCTCACCCGGGCTGGTGGTCGGATTCGCGTTTATCATCGAAGGAATGAGCGTTACACCGAGGCCTATACTCTGGAGCGGGATCGATTTGGAGGTGGAGGGTCCGTCTTGGTTTGGTGTGGTGGGTCACAGCATCATCGGACTGAGCTTGTTGTCATTGCAGGGAATCTCAACACTGTGTGTTACAGGGAAGACATCCTCCTCCCTCATGTGGTACCCTTCCTGCAGGCTCATCCTGACATGACCCTCCAGCATGACAATGCCACCAGCCATACCTCTCGTTCTGTGTGTGATTTCCTGCAAGACCGGAATGTCAGTGTTTTTTTGTTGTTGCTGAGTTTATGCATATCCAGAAATTAGATTGGATTATTTATAGAAATTCTGAATGAGATTGGTGTGTTTTTTCACTATCAAGTCATGACGTGGGGTTGATCAATTACAGGTATGT
>NC_048590.1:9105778-9113278 GCF_013265735.2 Oncorhynchus mykiss | reverse complement strand
GTACTACTATAGACCAGAGCCCTATTCCTTATATAGTACACTACTATAGACCAGAGCCCTATTCCCTATATAGTACACTACTATAGACCAGAGCCCTATTCCCTATATAGTACACTACTATAGACCAGAGCCCTATTCCCTATATAGTGCACTGTAGACCAGAGCCCTATTCCCTATATAGTACACTACTATAGACCAGAGCCCTATTCCCTATATAGTGGTACTACTATAGACCAGAGCCCTATTCCCTATATAGTGGTACTACTATAGACCAGAGCCCTATTCCCTATATAGTGGTACTACTGTAGACCAGAGCCTTATTCCCGATATAGTGGTACTACTATAGACCAGAGCCCTATTCCCTATATAGTGGTACTACTATAGACCAGAGCCCTATTCCTTATATAGTGGTACTACTATGGACCAGAGCCCTATTCCCTATATAGTGGTACTATTATAGACCAGAGCCCTATTCCCTATATAGTGGTACTACTATAGACCAGAGCCCTATTCCCTATATAGTGGTACTACTATAGACCAGAGCCCTATTCCCTATATAGTGGTACTACTATAGACCAGAGCCCTATTCCCTATATAGTGTACTACTATAGACCAGAGCCCTATTCCCTATATAGTGGTACTACTATAGACCAGAGTCCTATTCCCTATATAGTGGTACTACTATAGACCAGAGTCCTATTCCCTATATAGTGGTACTACTATAGACCAGAGCCCTATTCCCTATATAGTGGTACTACTATAGACCAGTGCCCTATTCCCTATATAGTGGTACTACTATAGACCAGAGCCCTATTCCCTATATAGTGGTACTACTATAGACCAGAGCACTATTCCCTATATAGTGGTACTACTATAGACCAGAGCCCTATTCCCTATATAGAGCACTACTATAGTCCAGAGCCCTATTCCCTGTATAGTGGTACTACTACAGGCCAGAGCCCTATTCCCTATATAGTGGTACTACTATAGACCAGAGCCCTATTCCCTATATAGTGGTACTACTATAGACCAGAGCCCTATTCCCTATATAGTGGTACTACTATAGACCAGAGCCCTATTCCCTATATAGTGGTACTACTATAGACTAGAGCCCTATTCCCTATATAGTGGTACTACTATAGACCAGAGCCCTATTCCCTATATAGTGGTACTACTATAGACCAGAGCCGTATTCCCTATATAGTGGTACTACTATAGACCAGAGCCCTATTCCCTATATAGTGGTACTACTATAGACCAGAGCCCTATTCCCTATATAGTGGTACTACTATAGACCAGAGCCCTATTCCCTATATAGTGGTACTACTATAGACCAGAGCCCTATTCCCTATATAGTGTACTACTATAGACCAGAGCCCTATTCCCTATATAGTGGTACTACTATAGACCAGAGCCCTATTCCCTATATAGTGGTACTACTATAGACCAGAGCCCTATTCCCTATATAGTGTACTACTATAGACCAGAGCCCTATTCCCTATATAGTACACTACTATAGACCAGAGTCCTATTCCCTATATAGTGCACTGTAGACCAGAGCCCTATTCCCTATATAGTACACTACTATAGACCAGAGTCCTATTCCCTATATAGTACACTACTATAGACCAGAGCCCTATTCCCTATATAGTGTACTACTATAGACCAGAGCCCTATTCCCTATATAGTACACTACTATAGACCAGAGCCCTATTCCCTATATAGTGGTACTACTATAGACCAGAGCCCTATTCCCTATATAGTGGTACTACTATAGACCAGAGCCCTATTCCTTATATAGTACACTACTATAGACCAGAGCCCTATTCCCTATATAGTACACTACTATAGACCAGAGCCCTATTCCCTATATAGTACACTACTATAGACCAGAGCCCTATTCCCTATATAGTGCACTGTAGACCAGAGCCCTATTCCCTATATAGTACACTACTATAGACCAGAGCCCTATTCCCTATATAGTGGTACTACTATAGACCAGAGCCCTATTCCCTATATAGTACACTACTATAGACCAGAGCCCTATTCCCTATATAGTACACTACTATAGACCATAAGAATAATAATAAATATATAGGCTCCAGATATAATACACTACATTGAATGATTTCCAACATGAACCAGTTGGGGTAACAGGTTGCCTAGCGATTAAGAGCGTTGGGGCCCAGTAACCGAAAGGTCGGCTGGTTTAAATCCCGGAGCTGACTAGATCCACGTGTCCTTGAGCAAGGCACTTGACCCTAATTTCTCCTGTATGTCGTTCTGGATAAGAGCGTCTGCTAAATGACAAAAAAATATAAACATTGGGATATTTAAGGATCTATAGATGGCTGTCATTGGTTGGGATATTTACAGATCTATAGATGGCTGTCATTGGTTGGGATATTTAAGGATCTATAGATGGCTGTCATTGGTAGGGATATTTAAGGATCTATAGATGGCTGTCATTGGTTGGGATATTTACAGATCTATAGATGGCTGTCATTGGTTGGGATATTTAAGGATCTATAGATGGCTGTCATTGGTTGGGATATTTACAGATCTATAGATGGCTGTCATTGGTTGGGATATTTACAGATCTATAGATGGCTGTCATTGGTTGGGATATTTACAGATCTATAGATGGCTGTCATTGGTTGGGATATTTACAGATCTATAGATGGCTGTCATTGGTTGGGATATTTACAGATCTATAGATGGCTGTCATTGGTTGGGATATTTACAGATCTATAGATGGCTGTCATTGGTTGGGATATTTAAGGATCTATAGATGGCTGTCATTGGTTGGGATATTTACAGATCTATAGATGGCTGTCATTGGTTGGGATATTTACAGATCTATAGATGGCTGTCATTGGTTGGGATATTTACAGATCTATAGATGGCTGTCATTGGTTGGGATATTTACAGATCTATAGATGGCTGTCATTGGTTGGGATATTTACAGATCTATAGATGACTGTCATTGGTTGGGATATTTAAGGATCTATAGATGGCTGTCATTGGTTGACGTTGTGCGTTCCACTTAAACCAAACAAGTAAACCCCGAATTCCCAAAGGGCCTTGGTCCAAATCAGTTCCCTGGAAAGGGAAGAGGGTTTCGGGTTCCACTTGGACCTCGGCTCAGCATGCCACTTGTTATTTTCATCACCAGCGTCTGCTTTAACTGGTCTTTGATCTGATCCTCATTACCACTAATGTATCGTGACGTTCAGACTGCCGTGTGTGTGTGTCTGTGTGTGTGTGTGTGTGTGTGTGTGTGTGTGTGTGTGTGTGTGTGCGCCTGGTGTCTGGTCACTCACATGTCATCATCACTTCACAATGCCATGCTTTGAGAAGGTAATGTGATTTACAAATGGAATAAAACTGTTCGTTATTAAGAGGAAACGAGCAGTATTAACCAAATCTCTTAATAATGTGATCTCTAAGCATACGTCTAAACACAAACTGTAACAATTGTCTTTTTGTTTTAAAATAGTCATGCCACTGTAATACCTAATACAATATCTGTTTGTCTCACCAAAACACATAGGGTTTATTGTTTTGTGGGGCTCTAGATGCTAGTCATGTTCATATACTTATCCTAATCTGATTCTGAAGTATCCCGGGACGCAGCCCAAATAAGTCCCTATTCCTCATCTGGCGCCCTACAGCCTTATTTTTCCAAGGGCTTGTTGTTCACTGTGCTCACAGAGGTTCCTAGTCAACACAGTTACACAGTTCACACAGGATTTCCATACTAAATGGTGTGGATGAAGGGTTTAGGTGAGCCTAAACTCTTAGGGGGGGGGGGGGGGTTGCGTAAGGGGTTTCTTCAGCTGTCCCCGTAGGAGAACCCTTTTAAGAACCCCTTTTGATTCCAGGTAGAACCCTCTGTGGAAAGGGGTTCTACCTGGAACCAAAAAGGGTTCTACCTGGAACCAAAAGGGTTCTACAGAGGGTTCTACCTGGAACCAAAAAGGGTTCTACGAGGAACCAAAAAGGGTTCTACCTGGAACCCAAAAGGGTTCTTCAAAGGGTTCTCCTATGGAGACAGCCGAAGAAACTTATAGGTTCTAGATAGCACGTTTTTTTTCTAAGAGTGTGGGATAATTTTACCCAGGGGGCCGTGCAGCAGGGCGAGTTGCACGTGTTTTCAAAGCACAACCCTCGCCAGTTTACCCTGGGTGCACCGGCTGGTATGAAAGACACTGGTTTTATTCACCACGTTTGATCAGTCTTTTTTTTAAATAAGATATTTTCAACCTAGTTTCTGTCACAAACTCAAAACATGCACACTGTTCCTGGTTAAATTCGTTGTTTGGTAACCAAAAGTTTAAGTGAGTTAGAAGCAACATTTTCTCTTCAGTTGAAGTCCATGTCCTCTTTTGATTTTTTTTTTAATAACTGGGAAAGACAAGCCAGGGTAAAAATGAATGTCCTCTGAACGAAAGCTGTTTCCTCTCTGATTGGTTTTGTCTCTCTGTTTCACCATGACAACAGTCTCAGCCAGACATCCTCTGGTCCATATCAAAGAAGGTCCTTCGACAGTTCAACTGTAACGAAGCTGCTTAGAGGAAAATAAACGTTTCATTACAATGTTACAATCATCAATATGGGCAAATAGTGCTCTGTCATTCTCCAACATAACCCCTTTCAACAACATCCATCCTGTGCCCAATTCTCTCAATTATGCAAATGGGGTTCAATCAGAGCAGCAGGGGGTTGACACACATTCTACGAGAAAACATTACTTTTGTTCCACTACTTTTTTTTAAATATGTTTTTTTTCTTCTTCTGGTTATTATAACTTCCTCTTTCTTTATTTCATTTTTTTAAAATTATTTCTCTTTCTTCTTCAACAACCAGGAGAGAGAGTTAGAGAGAAGAACGTTCTCTAGCAGAGTTTGAGTTAGAGAGATTAGTGAGGAGAGAGGGGTGGGGTGGGGGGTTGGTTCTTTCTGGTTCTCGTTCCAGCCCAGGATGAAAATGCCCTGTGTGCAAGGAGGGGAGCAGGGACTGATATGGGTCATGAGACTCTCAAAAGGATTACCTTGAACTGAAGTCATGAGACCAAGGCTTGAACAAAGAGCCGGCTCACATGCTCATCATATGAGCCCAGCTTCATAAAGTCATGTCGTTTCATATCTGCTGGGCTTCAGTGGGTTAGGAGGACCCGGGTGAGAGCAGCCAGAGAGCTGGAGATAGGGCTGGGCTGCTGTGAAGTTTCTTCAGAGTTCTTAGAGTTATTGAGAGTTCTTGAGTTCTTAGAGAGTTCTTGAGTTCTAAGAGAGTTCTTGAGTTCTTAGAGAGTTCTTGAGTTCTAAGAGAGTTCTTGAGTTCTTAGAGAGTTCTTGAGTTCTAAGAGAGTTCTTAGAGTTATTGAGAGTTCTTAGAGTTATTGAGAGTTCTTAGAGTTCTTGAGTTCTAAGAGAGTTCTTGAGTTCTTGAGTTCTTCTTTACTAGTAGTTGGGTGTTGAGTTACTCTTGTGCTCCTCTTGAAGTTTCAACTGGTTGCTCTTCAACTCAGGGTAAGTGGTTCTTCATTTTTTCTGATGTATCGAGGAAACTCTGTATCTTCTTTGGTGTAGAAACTTGTGATGGTCTACTTTGTTCATGTCTTATAGGCAGGGGATTCATTTGAGGTGCAATAGAGAGGAGTTGAGTTATGTTGCACCAACTTAGGTTGGGAGACAACATACAGAGGGAAATGGAATAGAAATCTGATGAAATTATATTTAAAGAAACATTTAAAATAACAATTTAGAGACAGTTCCATCGACGGACAAATAACCTCTATGTTAACCTCTATAACCACAGGTTCCCCAGTAGGCTGTCATTGCAGGGTAGCCTAGTGGATAAATAACCTCTATAACCACAGGTTCCCCAGTAGGCTGTCATTGCAGGGTAACCTAGTGGATAAATAACCTCTAAAACCACAGGTTCCCCAGTAGGCTGTCATTGCAGGGTAGCCTAGTGGATAAATAACCTCTATAACCACAGGTTCCCCAGTAGGCTGTCATTGCAGGGTAACCTAGTGGATAAATAACCTCTAAAACCACAGGTTCCCCAGTAGGCTGTCATTGCAGGGTAACCTAGTGGATAAATAACCTCTAAAACCACAGGTTCCCCAGTAGGCTGTCATTGCAGGGTAGCCTAGTGGATAAATAACCTATATAACCACAGGTTCCCCTGTAGGCTGTCATTGCAGGGTAGCCTAGTGGATAAATAACCTCTATGTTATTAACCTCTATAACCACAGGTTCCCCTGTAGACTGTCATTGCAGGGTAGCCTAGTGGATAAATAACCTCTATGTTAACCTCTATAACCACAGGTTCCCCAGTAGACTGTCATTGTAAATGAGAACTGACTTGCCTCGTTACAGAAAGGTTAAATACCAAAAAAACTCTATGTTACTTAGTCTCCAAAACAACTCCACATGAGGAATAGATCTCTGAACAAAATGCTTATTTCGGAAGCACCCTGATTTTAAACGTTCATAATTGAATTGTTATAAAAGTAAATTAGTTTCAAAACTTTGGTCAATCTAAAACTTTAGTCAATCTGTGGTCAATCTAAGTAATCTGTACTCTATAGTGTGTAGGGTGTTAGGAATTAGGAGTTAGGTGTTAGGAATTAGGAGTTAGGAGTTAGGAGTTAGGAGTTAAGTGTTAGGAGTTAGGAGTTAGGTGTTAGGTGTTAGGAGTTAGGTGTTAGGTGTTAGGAGTTAGGAGTTACTATTTAGGAGTTAAGTGTTAGGAGTTAGGAGTTAGGTGTTAGGTGTTAGGAGTTAGGAGTTAGGTGTTAGGTGTTAGGAGTTAGGAGTTAGGAGTTAGGTGTTAGGTGTTAGGTGTTAGGAGTTAGTCTTCTTTGTCCCTTTTCACCTTTCTTTCCCAGGAACTGATCTTGTTAGTTACAGAATTTACTGTCTTCTTTGTCCCTTTTTCACCTTTCTTTCCCAGGAACTGATCTTGTTAGTTAGAGAATTTACTGTCTTCTTTGTCCCTTTTTCACCTTTCTTTCCCACGAACTGATCTTGTTAGTTAGAGAATTTACTGTCTTCTTTGTCCCTTTTTCACCTTTCTTTCCCAGGAACTGATCTTGTTAGTTAGAGAATTTACTGTCTTCTTTGTCCTTTTTCATCTTTCTTTCCCAGGAACTGATCTTGTTAGTTAGAGAATTTACTGTCTTCTTTGTCCTTTTTCATCTTTCTTTCCCAGGAACTGATCTTGTTAGTTAGAGAATTTACTGTCTTCTTTGTCCTTTTTCATCTTTCTTTCCCAGGAACTGATCTTGTTAGTTAGAGAATTTACTGTCTTCTTTGTCCTTTTTCATCTTTCTTTCCCAGGAACTGGTTGAAACTAGATTTTAAACAAGTTCAAATTGATTCCGCTCTGAGTGGTTGTTTATGAATTAGACTGTTTACCAGGTTGATATTAATGAGCTGTAATATGTTGTTTATGAATTAGACTGTTTACCAGGTTGATATTAATGAGCTG
>NC_048590.1:8950778-9100778 GCF_013265735.2 Oncorhynchus mykiss | reverse complement strand
CATGAAGACATGAAGACATGAACCATGAAGACATGAAGACATGAACCATGAAGACATGAGTCATGAAGAAATGAAGACATGAGCCATGAAGACATGAGCCATGAAGACATGAAGACATGAACCATGAAGACATGAGCCATGAAGCCATGAAGACATGAGCCATGAAGACATGAAGACATGAAGACATGAAGCCATAAAGACATGAGCCATGAAGACATGAAGACATGAACCATGAAGACATGAACCATGAAGACATGAAGACATGAACCATGAAGACATGAAGACATGAAGACATGAAGACATGAGCCATGACGACATGAAGACATGAAGACATGAGCCATGAAGACATGAAGACATGAACCATGAAGACATGAAGACATGAACCATGAAGACATGAGCCATGAAGACATGAAGACATGAACCATGAAGACATGAGTCATGAAGAAATGAAGACATGAGCCATGAAGACATGAGCCATGAAGACATGAAGACATGAACCATGAAGACATGAGCCATGAAGCCATGAAGACATGAGCCATGAAGACATGAAGACATGAAGACATGAAGCCATAAAGACATGAACCATGAAGACATGAACCATGAAGACATGAGTCATGAAGAAATGAAGACATGAGCCATGAAGACATGAGCCATGAAGACATGAAGACATGAACCATGAAGACATGAGCCATGAAGCCATGAAGACATGAGCCATGAAGACATGAAAACATGAAGACATGAAGCCATAAAGACATGAGCCATGAAGACATGAAGACATGAACCATGAAGACATGAACCATGAAGACATGAAGACATGAACCATGAAGACATGAAGACATGAAGACATGAAGACATGAAGACATGAGCCATGACGACATGAAGACATGAAGACATGAAGACATGAGCCATGAAGACATGAAGACATGAACCATGAAGACATGAAGACATGAACCATGAAGACATAAACCATGAAGACATGAAGCCATGAAGACATGAACCATGAAGACATGAGCCATGAAGCCATGAAGACATGAAGACATGAACCATGAAGACATGAAGACATGAACCATGAAGACATGAACCAAGAAGACATGAAGACATGAACCATCATGATGCCACCATCATCTTGTTCACTCTCTCCATCCATCTCTCCCCTACAGTACATCCATGTGGCGTTTGTATTAAATATCTTCATCTCCTTTCTCATTTACTCCTCCTCTCTCTCCATCCATCTCTCCCCCTCAGTACATCCGTGTGGCGTACGATTCCAAGCCAGACAACATGCTCCACCTGATGGTGAAAGACTGGCAGCTGGAGCTCCCCACCCTGCTCATCTCCGTCCACGGGGGACTGCAGAACTTCGACCTGCAGCCCAAACTAAAACAGGTGTTTGGAAAGGGTCTGATCCAGGCTGCGGTCACCACCGGAGCCTGGATACTCACTGGCGGAGTCAGCACTGGTACGTACTGTAGTTGCTAACGACGTGTTACATTCACTGACATGGTTACTGAGGTATCTAGCAAACAACGGTAACGTAGGCAAGTCACTAAATCTTGAGTCCGAGTCGAGTACCAAGTCCCTAGTGTTCAAGTCTGAGTCCGAGTCGAGTACCAAGTCCATAGTGTTCAAGTCTGAGTCCGAGTCGAGTACCAAGTCCCTAGTGTTCAAGTCTGAGTCCGAGCCCAGCACCAAGTCCCTAGTGTTCAAGTCTGAGTCCGAGTTGAGGACCAAGTCCCTGGTGTTCAAGTCTGAGTCTGAGTCAAGTCCCTAGTGTTCAAGTCTGAGTCTGAGTCGAGTACCAAGTCCCTAGTGTTCAAGTCTGAGTCTGAGTCAAGTCCCTAATGTTCAAGTCTGAGTCCGAGTCGAGTACCAAGTCCCTAGTGTTCAAGTCTGAGTCTGAGTCAAGTCCCTAGTGTTCAAGTCTGAGTCTGAGTCAAGTCCCTAATGTTCAAGTCTGAGTCCGAGTCGAGTACCAAGTCCCTAGTGTTCAAGTCTGAGTCTGAGTCAAGTCCCTAATGTTCAAGTCTGAGTCCGAGTCGAGTACCAAGTCCCTAGTGTTCAAGTCTGAGTCTGAGTCAAGTCCCTAGTGTTCAAGTCTGAGTCCGAGTCGAGTACCAAGTCCCTAGTGTTCAAGTCTGAGTCCAAGTCCAAATCCATTCTACTCATGTCTGAATGGAGTCCACGTCTCTTCTTAGTGCTGAACGGGCTCCATGTGTATCCTAGGGGTGATCCGGCATGTAGGAGATGCGTTGAAGGACCACTCCTCAAAGTCCAGGGGGAAAGTATGTGCCATCGGGATCGCTCCATGGGGCATCGTGGAGAACAAGGAGGATCTGATAGGAAGAGACGTAAGTCACAGATAACTGCAACTTGGGAACTTGATTGGGTGTGATTCTCCATTTAAATTCAACTCAACTCCTCAACTCAATTCAACTCAATTCAACTCCTCAACTCAACTATACTCCTCACCTTCAATTCAACTCCTCAATTCAACTCCTCAAATCAACTCCACGTTAAACATGATGTTATTATATGTCTTCCGCCCAGGTGACACGTCCGTACCAGGCCATGTCCAACCCCATGTCCAAGCTGTCTGTCCTCAACAACAGCCACTCCCACTTCATCCTAGCAGATAACGGGACCCAGGGAAAGTACGGCGCAGAGGTCCGTCTTCGCCGTCAGCTGGAGAAACACATCTCCCTGCAGAAGATCAACACACGTAAGTCTGACAGATTGGTGGGGGGGTTGTCTGTGTGACACCAGGCAGTGTAAGCCCGTTGAGCTAAAGCCCAGGGCATTAGCAGAGGGAGCTAACTAACAACAAGTCTTCAGGTCTCAGACGAGAACAACTTCATATTTACCATGAACCATCTGATGTTAATGCTAATGTTGGAACTATACACAGTGTTAGTGTCTTAGATACAATGTACCCTCGTGTTGTCATAGTCCAGGCTTCTTTAGGTGTGTTGATCAGAGAGAGCCTGTCCTGCACTGCTGTACTCCGGTGAGCAGCTGATCTATGTGACCTGTGGGTTTCCCTTTGTCATCCTATGCCTGGAGATCATGATAAGGCAGGGACAACAAAGGGATGCTCAGCTGTCACCTCTGACTTCAACTACCCTGACATTAATACTGTGTCTGAGGTCTATGAGGACCACATACTGACTACAGGCAGCACCGCTGAGGACCACATGCTGACTACAGGCAGCACCGCTGAGGACCACATACTGACTACAGGCAGCACCGCTGAGGACCACATGCTGACTACAGGCAGCACCGCTGAGGACCACATACTGACTACAGGCAGCACCGCTGAGGACCACATACTGACTACAGGCAAAACCGCTGAGGACCACATACTGACTACAGGCAGCATCGCTGAGGACCACATGCTGACTACAGGCAGCACCGCTGAGGACCACATACTGACTACAGGCAGCACCGCTGAGGACCACATACTGACTACAGACAGCATCGCTGAGGACCACATGCTGACTACAGGCAGCACCGCTGAGGACCACATACTGACTACAGGCAGCACCGCTGAGGACCACATACTGACTACAGGCAGCATCGCTGAGGACCACATACTGACTACAGGCAGCACCGCTGTGTCTGAGGACCACATACTGACTACAGGCAGCACCGCTGTGTCTGAGGACCACATACTGACTACAGGCACCACCGCTGTGTCTAAGGACCACATACTGACTACAGGCAGCACCGCTGTGTCTAAGGACCACATACTGACTACAGGCAGCATCGCTGAGGACCACATACTGACTACAGGCAGCACCGCTGTGTCTGAGGACCACATGCTGACTACAGGCACCACCGCTGTGTCTAAGGACCACATACTGACTACAGGCAGCAACGCTGAGGACCACACACTGACTACAGGCAGCACCGCTGTGTCTGAGGACCACATACTGACTACAGGCAGCACCACTGTGTCTGAGGACCACATGCTGACTACAGGCAGCACCGCTGTGTCTGAGGACCACATACTGACTACAGGCAGCACCGCTGAGGACCACATACTGACTACAGGCAGCACCACTGTGTCTGAGGACCACATACTGACTACAGGCAGCACCACTGTGTCTGAGGACCACATACTGACTACAGGCAGCACCGCTGTGTCTGAGGACCACATACTGACTACAGGCAGCACCGCTGTGTCTGAGGACCACATACTGACTACAGGCAGCACCCGCTGAGGACCACATGCTGGCTACAGGCAGCACCGCTGTGTCTGAGGACCACATACTGACTACAGGCAGCACCGCTGTGTCTGAGGACCACATACTGACTACAGGCAGCACCGCTGAGGACCACATGCTGGCTACAGGCAGCACCGCTGAGGACCACATGCTGGCTACAGGCAGCACCGCTGAGGACCACATGCTGGCTACAGTCAGCACTGATCCTTCTGAGGACCACATACTGGCTACAGGCAGCACCGCTGAGGACCACATACTGACTACAGGCAGCACCGCTGAGGACCACATGCTGGCTACAGGCAGCACCGCTGTGTCTGAGGACCACATACTGACTACAGGCAGCACCGCTGAGGACCACATACTGACTACAGGCAGCACCACTGAGGACCACATGCTGGCTACAGGCAGCACCGCTGTGTCTGAGGGCCACATGCTGACTACAGGCAGCACCGCTGTGTCTGAGGACCACATACTGACTACAGGCAGCACCGCTGAGGACCACATGCTGACTACAGGCAGCACCGCTGTGTCTGAGGACCACATACTGACTACAGGCAGCACCGCTGAGGACCACATGCTGACTACAGGCAGCACCGCTGTGTCTGAGAACCACATGCTGACTACAGGCAGCACCGCTGAGGACCACATGCTGACTACAGGCAGCACCCGCTGAGGACCACATGCTGACTACAGGCAGCACCGCTGAGGACCACATGCTGACTACAGGCAGTACCGCTGAGGACCACATACCGACTACAGGCAGCACCACTGTGTCTGAGGACCACATACTGACTACAGGCAGCACCACTGTGTCTGAGGACCACATACTGACTACAGGCAGCACCGCTGAGGACCACATACTGACTACAGGCAGCACCACTGTGTCTGAGGACCACATACTGACTACAGGCAGCACCACTGTGTCTGAGGACCACATGCTGACTACAGGCAGCACCGCTGAGGACCACATACTGACTACAGGCAGCACCGCTGAGGACCACATGCTGGCTACAGGCAGCACCGCTGTGTCTGAGGACCACATACTGACTACAGGCAGCACCGCTGAGGACCACATACTGACTACAGGCAGCACCACTGAGGACCACATGCTGGCTACAGGCAGCACCGCTGTGTCTGAGGGCCACATGCTGACTACAGGCAGCACCGCTGTGTCTGAGGACCACATACTGACTACAGGCAGCACCGCTGAGGACCACATGCTGACTACAGGCAGCACCGCTGTGTCTGAGGACCACATACTGACTACAGGCAGCACCGCTGAGGACCACATGCTGACTACAGGCAGCACCGCTGTGTCTGAGAACCACATGCTGACTACAGGCAGCACCGCTGAGGACCACATGCTGACTACAGGCAGCACCCGCTGAGGACCACATGCTGACTACAGGCAGCACCGCTGAGGACCACATGCTGACTACAGGCAGTACCGCTGAGGACCACATACCGACTACAGGCAGCACCACTGTGTCTGAGGACCACATACTGACTACAGGCAGCACCACTGTGTCTGAGGACCACATACTGACTACAGGCAGCACCGCTGAGGACCACATACTGACTACAGGCAGCACCACTGTGTCTGAGGACCACATACTGACTACAGGCAGCACCACTGTGTCTGAGGACCACATGCTGACTACAGGCAGCACCACTGTGTCTGAGGACCACATGCTGACTACAGGCAGCACCGCTGAGGACCACATACTGACTACAGGCAGCACCACTGTGTCTGAGGACCACATGCTGACTACAGGCAGCACCGCTGAGGACCACATACTGACTACAGGCAGCACCACTGTGTCTGAGGACCACATACTGACTACAGGCAGCACCACTGTGTCTGAGGACCACATACTGACTACAGGCAGCACCGCTGTGTCTGAGGACCACATACTGACTACAGGCAGCACCGCTGTGTCTGAGGACCACATACTGACTACAGGCAGCACCCGCTGAGGACCACATGCTGGCTACAGGCAGCACCGCTGTGTCTGAGGACCACATACTGACTACAGGCAGCACCGCTGTGTCTGAGGACCACATACTGACTACAGGCAGCACCGCTGAGGACCACATGCTGGCTACAGGCAGCACCGCTGAGGACCACATGCTGGCTACAGGCAGCACCGCTGAGGACCACATACTGACTACAGGCAGCACCGCTGAGGACCACATGCTGGCTACAGTCAGCACTGATCCTTCTGAGGACCACATACTGGCTACAGGCAGCACCGCTGAGGACCACATACTGACTACAGGCAGCACCGCTGAGGACCACATGCTGGCTACAGGCAGCACCGCTGTGTCTGAGGACCACATACTGACTACAGGCAGCACCGCTGAGGACCACATACTGACTACAGGCAGCACCACTGAGGACCACATGCTGGCTACAGGCAGCACCGCTGTGTCTGAGGGCCACATGCTGACTACAGGCAGCACCGCTGTGTCTGAGGACCACATACTGACTACAGGCAGCACCGCTGAGGACCACATGCTGACTACAGGCAGCACCGCTGTGTCTGAGGACCACATACTGACTACAGGCAGCACCGCTGAGGACCACATGCTGACTACAGGCAGCACCGCTGTGTCTGAGAACCACATGCTGACTACAGGCAGCACCGCTGAGGACCACATGCTGACTACAGGCAGCACCCGCTGAGGACCACATGCTGACTACAGGCAGCACCGCTGAGGACCACATGCTGACTACAGGCAGTACCGCTGAGGACCACATACCGACTACAGGCAGCACCGCTGAGGACCACATGCTGGCTACAGGCAGCATCGCTGAGGACCACATACTGACTACAGGCAGCACTGCTGAGGACCACATACTGACTACAGGCAGTACCGCTGAGGACCACATACTGACTACAGGCAGCACCGCTGAGGACCACATGCTGGCTACAGGCAGCACTGCTGAGGACCACATGCTGACTACAGGCAGCACTGCTGAGGACCACATGCTGACTACAGGCAGCACTGCTGAGGACCACATGCTGACTACAGGCAGCACCGCTGAGGACCACATGCTGGCTACAGGCAGCACCGCTGAGGACCACATGCTGACTACAGGCAGCACTGCTGAGGACCACATGCTGGCTACAGGCAGCACCGCTGAGGACCACATGCTGACTACAGGCAGCACCGCTGAGGACCACATACTGACTACAGGCAGCACCGCTGAGGACCACATACTGACTACAGGCAGCACCGCTGAGGACCACATGCTGGCTACAGGCAGCACCGCTGAGGACCACATGCTGACTACAGGCAGCACCGCTGAGGACCACATGCTGACTACAGGCAGCACCGCTGAGGACCACATACTGACTACAGGCAGCACCGCTGTGTCTGAGGACCACATACTGACTACAGGCAGCACCGCTGTGTCTGAGGACCACATGCTGACTACAGGCAGCACCGCTGAGGACCACATACTGACTACAGGCAGCACCGCTGAGGACCACATGCTGACTACAGGCAGTACCGCTGAGGACCACATACCGACTACAGGCAGCACTGCTGAGGACCACATGCTGGCTACAGGCAGCACCGCTGAGGACCACATACTGACTACAGGCGCGCGCTGTGTCTGAGGGCCACATACTGACTACAGGCAGCACCGCTGTGTCTGAGGACCACATACTGACTACAGGCAGCACCACTGTGTCTGAGGACCACATACTGACTACAGGCAGCACCGCTGAGGACCACATACTGGCTACAGGCAGCTGTTGTGTCTGTCTCAGCCAGGTCAGGGGCCATGTTGTTTTGTCTGCCTCTGCCAGGTCAGGGGCCATAGTTGTTTTGTCTGCCTCTGCCAGGTCAGGGGTCATGTTGTTTTGTCTGCCTCTGTCAGGTCAGGGGTCATGTTGTTTTGTCTGCCTCTGCCAGGTCAGGGGGTCTATAACATGTTGTTTTGTCTGCCTCTGCCAGGTTTGGGTCAGGGGGTGCCTCTGGTCTGTCTGATCCTGGAGGGGGGTCCCAACGTCATCTCCATAGTCCTGGAGAGCCTGAGGGAGGACCCCCCTGTCCCGGTGGTGGTCTGTGACGGCAGTGGACGGGCCTCTGACATCATCTCCTTCGCACACAGATACTCTGAGGACGACGGGTGAGAAACAGACCTGGGTCACATACATGCAGAAAAATATATGCTTAAAAACATATCAAATACATGTGAAATATATGTCAAATACATGTCAGATACATGTCAAATATATGTCAAATATATGTCAGATATGTGTCAAATATATGTTAAATACATGTCAGATACATGTCAGATACATGTCAAATATATGTCAGATATATGTCAGATATATGTCAGATATATGTCAAATATATGTCAAATATATGTCAGACACATGTCAAATTCATGTTAGAGACAGTATATAGGATGTTGGATGAGAAACAGAACAGGGAACAGGGCTGTGATCTGATGCCCACACTAGCAGAAACAGTACTAGAGCAGGGCTGTGATCTAATGTCCACACTAGCAGAAACAGAACTAGAACAGGGCTGTGATCTAATGTCCACACTAGCAGAAACAGAACTAGAGCAGGGCTGTGATCTAATGTCCACACTAGCAGAAACAGAACTAGAGCAGGGCTGTGATCTAATGTCCACACTAGCAGAAACAGAACTAGAACAGGGCTGTGATCTAATGTCCACACTAGCAGAAACAGAACTAGAGCAGGGCTGTGATCTAATGTCCACACTAGCAGAAACAGAACTAGAGCAGGGCTGTGATCTAATGTCCACACTAGCAGAAACAGAACTAGAACAGGGCTGTGATCTAATGTCCACACTAGCAGAAACAGAACTAGAACAGGGCTGTGATCTAATGTCCACACTAGCAGAAACAGAACTAGAGCAGGGCTGTGATCTAATGTCCACACTAGCAGAAACAGAACTAGAACAGGGCTGTGTTCTGATGAATTTGCTCTTAACTGAGTTGAATACATTTAAATTAATTAAGTTTAATTAATTAATTAAGTTATTAAGTTAAATTAAGTTAAGTTGAATTAATTAAATAGTTAAATAAAGGTTAAATAAAAATATAATACAATTGATTTAGTTACAATGGAACCAACTGAATAGTACTAAGAATGTCAACTCCAAACTAAAGCACATCGCAAATACTTTCAAATGGAATATAACAAGAAGGATCTTTTGAGCATTTTCTAGGCCTGAAGAGTAGACTGTCTCCTCAGATTGGTCAGTCTAAAGAGTAGACTGTAGAGGTGGTTTGACCAGTCTCTCTGTCTCTCCTCAGCTTGGTCAGTCTAAAGAGTAGACTGTAGAGGTGGTTTGACCAGTCTCTCTGTCTCTCCTCAGCTTGGTCAGTCTAAAGAGTAGACTGTAGAGGTGGTCTGACCTGTCTCTCTGTCTCCCCTCAGCTTGGTCAGTCTAAAGAGTAGACTGTAGAGGTGGTTTGACCAGTCTCTCTGTCTCTCCTCAGCTTGGTCAGTCTAAAGAGTAGACTGTAGAGGTGGTCTGACCAGTCTCTCTGTCTCCCCTCAGTTTGGTCAGTCTAAAGAGTAGACTGTAGAGGTGGTCTGACCAGTCTCTCTGTCTCCCCTCAGCTTGGTCAGTCTAAAGAGTAGACTGTAGAGGTGGTCTGACCAGTCTCTCTGTCTCCCCTCAGCTTGGTCAGTCTAAAGAGTAGACTGTAGAGGTGGTCTGACCAGTCTCTCTGTCTCCCCTCTGCTTGGTCAGTCTAAAGAGTAGACTGTTTAGGTGGTCTGACCTGTCTCTCTGTCTCCCCTCGGCTTGGTCAGTCTAAAGAGTAGACTGTAGAGGTGGTCTGACCAGTCTCTCTGTCTCCTCAGTTTGGTCATTCTAAAGAGTAGACTGTAGAGGTGGTCTGACCAGTGTCTCTGTCTCCCCTCAGCTTGGTCAGTGATAGCGTGAAGGATCAGCTCCTGGTCACCATCCAGAAGACGTTTAACTACAACCGCGGTCAGGCCCAGCAGATCTTCCTCATGGTGATGGAATGCATGAAGAAACGATCTCTGGTGAGTAGGGAAGACATTATTATACAGGATATGTTCCCATAACTTATGACGCACGCAATGCATTGGACAGGAATTCTAAGTGTTATGCTAATAATGCTAACGAATTCCTGTCAAATGCTTTGCGTGTGTCATAAGTGACGGTTTTAGTATCTAGTATCTAGTATTTTTTTTAAGCCTTACGTACATTTTAGAAACACTTTTTTTTACCACATACTGTAAGTAAAAACCTAACGTATTCAAAATATATTCAAACATTAAAGATTATAATTTGTGATGAAAGTAGTGTGACATTTTAATAATTGAATTGTTTTATGTTAATTTGATGCTTCAATAAAACCGTCCCATTCATTTGTGTCATCCTGTATCGTCATTCATGTGTCACGTGTACAATCATTTGACCCGATACATGAAATAAGTCAACGCAACCAATATCCATCATCATTGAACACCTGACACCATTCTACTTCATAAACCCTGCATCTTATAGTCAGAGTGTTCCCTTTAAACTACAGTTGAAGAATATGTCCTCATAAAAAACGATAACACGAACTACGACACCATCTTCACTGTCTCACATCTTCAACTACATCACCATCATCCATGTCTCACAGCTTCAACTACATCACCATCACCCCGTCTCACATCTTCAACTACATCACCATCATCCCCGTCTCACATCTTCATACTACATCACCATCATCCCCGTCTCACATCTTCAACTACATCACCCCCGTCTCACATCTTCAACTACATCACCATCATCCCCGTCTCACATCTTCAACTACATCACCATCATCACTGTCTCACATGCTCAACTACATCACCATCATCCCTGTCTCACATCTTCAACTACATCACCATCATCCATGTCTCACATCTTCAACTACATCACCATCATCCCCGTCTCACATCTTCATACTACATCACCATCATCCCTGTCTCACATCTTCAACTACATCACCATCATCACTGTCTCACATGCTCAACTACATCACCATCATCCCTGTCTCACATCTTCAACTACATCACCATCATCACTGTCTCACATGCTCAACCACATCACCATCATCCCTGTCTCACATCTTCAACTACATCACCATCATCCATGTCTCACATAATCAACTACATCAACATCATCCATGTCTCATATCTTCATCTACATCACCATCATCCCTGTCTCACATCTTCATACTACATCACCATCATCCCTGTCTCACATCTTCAACTACATCACCATCACCCCTGTCTCACATCTTCAACTACATCACCATCATCCCTGTCTCACATCTTCAACTACATCACCATCATCCCTGTCTCACATCTTCAACTACATCACCATCATCCCTGTCTCACATCTTCAACTACATCACCATCATCCCTGTCTCACATCTTCAACTACATCACCATCATCCCCGTCTCACATCTTCAACTACATCACCATCATCCCTGTCTCACATCTTCAACTACATCACCATCATCCCTGTCTCACATCTTCATACTACATCACCATCATCCCTGTCTCACATCTTCATACTATATCACCATCATCCATGTCTCACATCTTAAACTACATCACCATCATCCCTGTCTCACATCTTAAACTATATCACCATCATCCATGTCTCACATCTTCATACTACATCACCATCATCCATGTCTCACATCTTCAACTACATCACCATCATCACTGTCTCACATCTTCATACTACATCACCATCATCCCTGTCTCACATCTTCATACTACATCACCATCATCCCTGTCTCACATCTTCAACTACATCACCATCATCCCTGTCTCACATCTTCAACTACATTACCTTCATCCATGTCTCACATGCTCAACTCCATCATCATCATCCCTGTCTCACATCTTAAACTACATCACCATCATCCCCGTCTCACATCTTCAACCACATCACCATCATCCCTGTCTCCCAGCTTCTTCAACTACATCACCATCATCCCTGTCTCACATCTTAAACTACATCACCATCATCCCTGTCTCACGTCTTCATACTACATCACCATCATCCCTCTCTCACATCTTCAACTACATCACCATCATCCCTGTCTCACATGCTCAACTACATCACCATCATCCCTGTCTCACATCTTCAACTACATCACCATCATCCATGTCTCACATGCTCAACTCCATCACCATCATCCCTGTCTCACATCTTAAACTACATCACCATCATCCCCGTCTCACATCTTCAACCACAT
Organism: Oncorhynchus mykiss; assembly: GCF_013265735.2. Lineage (NCBI taxonomy): Eukaryota > Metazoa > Chordata > Actinopteri > Salmoniformes > Salmonidae > Oncorhynchus > Oncorhynchus mykiss. Next base: position 9,088,285 of record NC_048590.1, on the reverse strand, counting down.
CACCATCATCCCTGTCTGCCAGGTTCTTAAACTACATCACCATCATCCCTGTCTCACATCTTCATACTACATCACGATCATCCCTGTCTCACATCTTCATACTACATCACCATCATCCCGTCTCACATCTTCATACTATATCACCATCATCCATGTCTCACATGCTCAACTACATCACCATCATCCCTGTCTCACATCTTCAACTACATCACCATCATCCATGTCTCACATCTTCAACTACATCACCATCATCCCTGTCTCACATGCTCAACTACATCACCATCATCCCTGTCTCACATCTTCAACTACATCACCATCATCCCTGTCTCACATCTTCATACTACATCACCATCATCCCTGTCTCAAATCTTCAACTACATCACCATCATCCCTGTCTCACATCTTCATACTACATCACCATCATCCATGTCTCACATCTTCAACTACATCACCATCATCCCTGTCTCACATCTTCAACTACATCACCATCATCCCTGTCTCACATCTTCATACTACATCACCATCATCCCTGTCTCACATCTTCAACTACATCACCATCATCCCTGTCTCACATCTTCAACTACATAACCATCATCCCTGTCTCACATCTTCATACTACATAACCATCATCCCTGTCTCACATCTTCATACTATATCACCATCATCCCCGTCTCACATCTTCAACTACATCACCATCATCCCTGTCTCACATACTCAACTACATCACCATCATCCCTGTCTCACATGCTCAACTACATCACCATCATCCCTGTCTCACATCTTCATACTATATCACCATCATCCCTGTCTCACATTTTCAACTACATCACCATCATCCCTGTCTCACATCTTCATACTATATCACCATCATCCCTGTCTCACATCTTCAACTACATCACCATCATCCCCATCTCACATCTTCAACTACATCACCATCATCCCTGTCTCACATCTTCATACTATATCACCATCATCCATGTCTCACATCTTCAACTACATCACCATCATCCCTGTCTCACATCTTCATACTACATCACCATCATCCCTGTCTCACATCTTCAACTACATCACCATCATCCCCGTCTCACATCTTCAACCACATCACCATCATCCCTGTCTCCCAGCTTCTTCAACTACATCACCATCATCCCTGTCTCACATCTTAAACTACATCACCATCATCCCTGTCTCACGTCTTCATACTACATCACCATCATCCCTCTCTCACATCTTCATCTACATCACCATCATCCCTGTCTCACATGCTCAACTACATCACCATCATCCCTGTCTCACATCTTCAACTACATCACCATCATCCATGTCTCACATGCTCAACTCCATCACCATCATCCCTGTCTCACATCTTAAACTACATCACCATCATCCCCGTCTCACATCTTCAACCACATCACCATCATCCCTGTCTCCCAGGTTCTTAAACTACATCACCATCATCCCTGTCTCACATCTTCATACTACATCACCATCATCCCTGTCTCACATCTTCATACTACATCACCATCATCCCCGTCTCACATCTTCATACTATATCACCATCATCCATGTCTCACATGCTCAACTACATCACCATCATCCCTGTCTCACATCTTCAACTACATCACCATCATCCATGTCTCACATCTTCAACTACATCACCATCATCCCTGTCTCACATGCTCAACTACATCACCATCATCCCTGTCTCACATCTTCAACTACATCACCATCATCCCTGTCTCACATCTTCATACTACATCACCATCATCCCTGTCTCACATCTTCAACTACATCACCATCATCCCTGTCTCACATCTTCATACTACATCACCATCATCCATGTCTCACATCTTCAACTACATCACCATCATCCCTGTCTCACATCTTCAACTACATCACCATCATCCCTGTCTCACATCTTCATACTACATCACCATCATCCCTGTCTCACATCTTCAACTACACCATCATCCCTGTCTCACATCTTCAACTACATCACCATTATCCCTGTCTCACATCTTCAACTACATAACCATCATCCCTGTCTCACATCTTCATACTACATCACCATCATCCCTGTCTCACATCTTCATACTATATCACCATCATCCCCGTCTCACATCTTCAACTACATCACCATCATCCCTGTCTCACATACTCAACTACATCACCATCATCCCTGTCTCACATGCTCAACTACATCACCATCATCCCTGTCTCACATCTTCATACTATATCACCATCATCCCTGTCTCACATCTTCAACTACATCACCATCATCCCTGTCTCACATCTTCATACTATATCACCATCATCCCTGTCTCACATCTTCAACTACATCACCATCATCCCCATCTCACATCTTCAACTACATCACCATCATCCCTGTCTCACATCTTCATACTATATCACCATCATCCATGTCTCACATCTTCAACTACATCACCATCATCCCTGTCTCACATCTTCATACTACATCACCATCATCCCTGTCTCACATCTTCAACTACATCACCATCATCCCTGTCTCACATCTTCATACTACATCACCATCATCCCTGTCTCACATATTCAACTACATCACCATCATCCCTGTCTCACATCTTCAACTACATCACCATCATCCCGGTCTCACATCTTCATCTACATCACCATCATCCCTGTCTCACATCTTCAACTACATCACCATCATCCCTGTCTCACATCTTCAACTACATCACCATCATCCCTGTCTCACATGCTCAACTACATCACCATCATCCCTGTCTCACATGCTCAACTACATCACCATCATCCCTGTCTCACATCTTCAACTACATCACCATCATCCCTGTCTCACATCTTCAACTACATCACCATCATCCCCGTCTCATATCTTCAACTACATCACCATCATCCCTGTCTCACATCTTCAACTACATCACCATCATCCCTGTCTCACATCTTCAACTACATCACCATCATCCCTGTCTCACATCTTCATCCCTAACATCCTGCTGATGTATCTGACCTCCCGTCCTAACATCCTGTTGATGTATCTGACCTCCGGTCCTAACATCCTGTTGATGTATCTGACCTCCCGTCCTAACTTCCTGTTGACATATCTGACCTCCCGTCCTAACATCCAGTTTTAAGTATCTGACCTCCCGTCCAAATTTCCTGTTGATGTATCTGACCTCCCGTCCATTACAGTATATAACAGTCTGAATGACAGTCCACTACATTACAGTATATAACAGTCTGAATGACAGTCCATTCACTACATTACAGTATATAACAGTCTGAATGACAGTCCATTCACTACATTACAGTATATAACAGTCTGAATGACAGTCCACTACATTACAGTATATAACAGTCTGAATGACAGTCCACTCACTACATTACAGTATATAACAGTCTGATTGACAGTCCACTCACTACATTACAGTATATAACAGACTGAATGACAGTCCACTCACTACATTACAGTATATAACAGTCTGAATGACAGTCCACTCACTACATTACAGTATATAACAGTCTGATTGACAGTCCACTCACTACATTACAGTATATAACAGACTGAATGACAGTCCACTCACTACATTACAGTATATAACAGTCTGAATGACAGTCCACTCACTACATTACAGTATATAACAGTCTGAATGACAGTCCACTACATTACAGTATATAACAGTCTGAATGACAGTATATAACAGTCTGAATGACAGTCCACTACATTACAGTATATAACAGTCTGAATGACAGTATATAACAGTCTGAATGACAGTCCACTACATTACAGTATATAACAGTCTGAATGACAGTCCACTCACTACATTACAGTATATAACAGACTGAATGACAGTCCACTCACTACATTGCAGTATATAACAGTCTGAATGACAGTCCACTCACTACATTACAGTATATAACAGTCTGAATGACAGTCCACTCACTACACTACAGTATATAACAGTCTGAATGACAGTCCATTACATCACAGTATATAACAGTCTGAATGACAGTATATAGATTGATATCTAGACTGGGGGATGTGTGGGAAATTAGTCAGGTACAACTAGATATCATGGAGATGGATGGTTCCGATGATTACAAACAGAGAATTGTAACCACAGGGGCCTAGTGGTGGAGCTATCACAAGGGCCTTGTGGTAGAGCTATCACGAGGGCCTTGTGGTGGAGCTATCACCAGGGCCTAGTGGTGGAACTATCACGAGGGCCTGGTGATGGAGCTATCATGAGGGCCTTGTGGTGAAGCTATCACGAGGGCCTGGTGGTGGAGCTATCACAAAGGCCTGGTGGTAGAGCTATTACAAGGGCCTGGTGGTGGAGCTATCACAAGGGCCTGGTGGTGGAGCTATCACGAGGGCCTGGTGGTGGAGCTATTATGAGGGGCCAGTCATGGAGCTGCAACACTTAGCTCATTATCAGTGAATCTTTGGATTGGTTCGGTTCTGAAAAGTTTCAACAGACATAAGTGTGCTATTAGCAGTGCATTCCTTGCTGGCATGTGACAGGCCTGCAGTCTTATTGCATTTGGGATGGTCTGGGCAACAACAAGGACGATACTGTTATCTTACTAAGAGGGTTGTTTAACTCTGAAGGGCTTGTTATGTACTGCAGGGTGTGTCTGGGGTTTATAAGGACAGCTCCTGTTATTCAGAGACACAATTCACAATGAGAGGCTTCTGACTTCTCTTAACATGCACACGCTCACACGCTCACACGCTCACACACACACACACACACACACACACACACACACACACTGCTGACTGTCTCCCTGACGTGCGATAGAGTTGTGAACCGTGCTTGACCTTTGACACGTTCCCCAGTAATGCCGTTTAAAGGCCCACTCCTTCATTTAACATAGAAGAAATGCCTGAAGAGAGAGTGCCATATGTCCTCAAAACACATTCACAATCATTAGTATAATATTAGTATTTATTATTCGTAGTATTTATTAGTGTTAGTATTTATTAGTCTTAGTATTTATTAGTAGTAGTATTTATTAGTGTTAGTATTTATTAGTATTAGTATTTATTGGTATTAGTATTTATTGGTATTAGTATTTATTAGTATTAGTATGTATTAGTATTTATCAATATTAGTATTTATTAGTATAAGTATTTATTAGTATTAGTATTTATCAGTATTAGTATTTATTAGTATTCGTATTTATTAGTGTCAGTATTTATTAGTATTAGTATGTATTACTATTAGTATTTATTAGTATTAGTATTTATTACTGTTAGTATTTATTAGTATGAGCGTTTCTGTCACATGAAAAACAAGAGACTAAAAAACAGAGCCGTGTTCTGAAGAAGCAAAAAAATCAAGTACAGATCCTCCAAACGACACACTCCAAACGACACACTCCAAACGACACACTCCAAACGACACACTCCAAAGTATACACTTTTTTTTATTTTTTTTATTTTATTTATTTCACCTTTATTTAACCAGGTAGGCTAGTTGAGAACAAGTTCTCATTTGCAACTGCGACCTGGCCAAGATAAGGCATAGCAGTGTGAACAGACAACACAAAGTTACACATGGAGTAAACAATTAACAAGTCAATAACACAGTAGAAAAAAGGGGAGTCTATATATACATTGTGTGCAAAAGGCATGAGAAGGTATGCAAATAATTACAATTATGCAGATTAACACTGGAGTGATAAATGATCAGATGGTTATGTAAAGGTAGAGATAGAGATATTGGTGTGCAAAAGAGCAGAAAAATAAATAAATAAAAACAGTATGGGGATGAGGTAGGTGAAAATGGGTGGGCTATTTACCAATAGACTATGTACAGCTGCAGCGATCGGTTAGCTGCTCAGATAGCAGATGTTTGAAGTTGGTGAGGGAGATAAAAGTCTCCAACTTCAGCGATTAACAGTATGCACTGTCACGCGGAATGACGCAGGAGAGACAAAGGGGAGTAAAACATTTAATTACAACGGAGACGAGACAGGAACCGCGTCAGAAACTAATACAAAACACAAAAACAATACAGCAGCGTTGGAACAGAGAAGGAAACTGACAGATATTAGGAGAGGAAATTAACAGGTGATAAGTGAGTCCAGGTGAACAGAGCAGGAAACTGACAGATATTAGGAGAGGAAATTAACAGGTGATAAGTGAGTCCAGGTGAACAGAGCAGGAAACTGACAGATATTAGGAGAGGAAATTAACAGGTGATAAGTGAGTCCAGGTGAACAGAGAAGGAAACTGACAGATATTAGGAGAGGAAATTAACAGGTGATAAGTGAGTCCAGGTGAACAGAGCAGGAAACTGACAGATATTAGGAGAGGAAATTAACAGGTGATAAGTGAGTCCAGGTGAACAGAGCAGGAAACTGAGAGATATAGGAGAGGAAATTAACAGGTGATGAGTGAGTCCAGGTGAACAGAGCAGGAAACTGACAGATATTAGGAGAGGAAATGAACAGGTGATTAGTGAGTCCAGGTGAACAGAGCAGGAAACTGACAGATATTAGGAGAGGAAATTAACAGGTGATGAGTGAGTCCAGGTGAACAGAGAAGGAAACTGACAGATATTAGGAGAGGAAATTAACAGGTGATGAGTGAGTCCAGGTGAACAGAGCAGGAAACTGACAGATATTAGGAGAGGAAATTAACAGGTGATAAGTGAGTCCAGGTGAACAGAGCAGGAAACTGACAGATATTAGGAGAGGAAATTAACAGGTGATGAGTGAGTCCAGGTGAACAGAGCAGGAAACTGACAGATATTAGGAGAGGAAATTAACAGGTGATGAGTGAGTCCAGGTGAACAGAGCAGGAAACTGACAGATATAGGAGAGGAAATTAACAGGTGATGAGTGAGTCCAGGTGAACAGAGCAGGAAACTGACAGATATTAGGAGAGGAAATGAACAGGTGATTAGTGAGTCCAGGTGAACAGAGCAGGAAACTGACAGATATTAGGAGAGGAAATTAACAGGTGATAAGTGAGTCCAGGTGAACAGAGCAGAAAACTGAGAGATATAGGAGAGGAAATTAACAGGTGATGAGTGAGTCCAGGTGAACAGAGCAGGAAACTGACAGATATTAGGAGAGGAAATGAACAGGTGATTAGTGAGTCCAGGTGAACAGAGCAGGAAACTGACAGATATTAGGAGAGGAAATTAACAGGTGATGAGTGAGTCCAGGTGAACAGAGAAGGAAACTGACAGATATTAGGAGAGGAAATTAACAGGTGATGAGTGAGTCCAGGTGAACAGAGCAGGAAACTGACAGATATTAGGAGAGGAAATTAACAGGTGATAAGTGAGTCCAGGTGAACAGAGCAGGAAACTGACAGATATTAGGAGAGGAAATTAACAGGTGATAAGTGAGTCCAGGTGAACAGAGAAGGAAACTGACAGATATTAGGAGAGGAAATTAACAGGTGATAAGTGAGTCCAGGTGAACAGAGAAGGAAACTGACAGATATTAGGAGAGGAAATTAACAGGTGATGAGTGAGTCCAGGTGAACAGAGCAGGAAACTGACAGATATTAGGAGAGGAAATTAACAGGTGATAAGTGAGTCCAGGTGAACAGAGAAGGAAACTGACAGATATTAGGAGAGGAAATTAACAGGTGATGAGTGAGTCCAGGTGAACAGAGCAGGAAACTGACAGATATTAGGAGAGGAAATTAACAGGTGATGAGTGAGTCCAGGTGAACAGAGAAGGAAACTGACAGATATTAGGAGAGGAAATTAACAGGTGATGAGTGAGTCCAGGTGAACAGAGAAGGAAACTGACAGATATTAGGAGAGGAAATTAACAGGTGATGAGTGAGTCCAGGTGAACAGAGCAGGAAACTGACAGATATTAGGAGAGGAAATTAACAGGTGATGAGTGAGTCCAGGTGAACAGAGAAGGAAACTGACAGATATTAGGAGAGGAAATTAACAGGTGATGAGTGAGTCCAGGTGAACAGAGCAGGAAACTGACAGATATAGGAGAGGAAATTAACAGGTGGTGAGTGAGTCCAGGTGAACAGAGCAGGAAACTGACAGATATTAGGAGAGGAAATTAACAGGTGGTAAGTGAGTCCAGGTGAACAGAGCAGGAAACTGACAGATATAGGAGAGGAAATTAACAGGTGATGAGTGAGTCCAGGTGAACAGAGCAGGAAACTGACAGATATTAGGAGATGAAATGAACAGGTGATAAGTGAGTCCAGGTGAACAGAGCAGGAAACTGACAGATATTAGGAGAGGAAATTAACAGGTGGTAAGTGAGTCCAGGTGAACAGAGCAGGAAACTGACAGATATAGGAGAGGAAATTAACAGGTGATGAGTGAGTCCAGGTGAACAGAGCAGGAAACTGACAGATATTAGGAGAGGAAATTAACAGGTGATAAGTGAGTCCAGGTGAACAGAGAAGGAAACTGACAGATATTAGGAGAGGAAATTAACAGGTGATAAGTGAGTCCAGGTGAACAGAGCAGGAAACTGAGAGATATAGGAGAGGAAATTAACAGGTGATAAGTGAGTCCAGGTGAACAGAGCAGGAAACTGACAGATATTAGGAGAGGAAATTAACAGGTGATAAGTGAGTCCAGGTGAACAGAGCAGGAAACTGAGAGATATAGGAGAGGAAATTAACAGGTGATAAGTGAGTCCAGGTGAACAGAGCAGGAAACTGACAGATATTAGGAGAGGAAATTAACAGGTGATAAGTGAGTCCAGGTGAACAGAGCAGGAAACTGAGAGATATAGGAGAGGAAATTAACAGGTGATAAGTGAGTCCAGGTGAACAGAGAAGGAAACTGACAGATATTAGGAGAGGAAATTAACAGGTGATAAGTGAGTCCAGGTGAACAGAGCAGGAAACTGAGAGATATAGGAGAGGAAATTAACAGGTGATAAGTGAGTCCAGGTGAACAGAGCAGGAAACTGACAGATATTAGGAGAGGAAATTAACAGGTGATGAGTGAGTCCAGGTGAACAGAGCAGGAAACTGACAGATTTTAGGAGAGGAAATTAACAGGTGATGAGTGAGTCCAGGTGAACAGAGCAGGAAACTGACAGATTTTAGGAGAGGAAATAAACAGGTGATGAGTGAGTCCAGGTGAACAGAGCAGGAAACTGACAGATTTTAGGAGAGGAAATTAACAGGTGATGAGTGAGTCCAGGTGAACAGAGCAGGAAACTGACAAATATAGGAGAGGAAATTAACAGGTGATGAGTGAGTCCAGGTGAACAGAGCAGGAAACTGACAGATTTTAGGAGAGGAAATAAACAGGTGATGAGTGAGTCCAGGTGAACAGAGCAGGAAACTGACAGATTTTAGGAGAGGAAATTAACAGGTGATGAGTGAGTCCAGGTGAACAGAGCAGGAAACTGACAGACATTAGGAGAGGAAATTAACAGGTGATGAGTGAGTCCAGGTGAACAGAGAAGGAAACTGACAGATATTAGGAGAGGAAATTAACAGGTGATGAGTGAGTCCAGGTGAACAGAGCAGGAAACTGACAGATTTTAGGAGAGGAAATTAACAGGTGATGAGTGAGTCCAGGTGAACAGAGAAGGAAACTGACAGATATTAGAAGAGGAAATTAACAGGTGTTGAGTGAGTCCAGGTGAACAGAGCAGGAAACTGACAGATTTTAGGAGAGGAAATTAACAGGTGATGAGTGAGTCCAGGTGAACAGAGCAGGAAACTGACAGACATTAGGAGAGGAAATTAACAGGTGATGAGTGAGTCCAGGTGAACAGAGAAGGAAACTGACAGATATTAGGAGAGGAAATTAACAGGTGATGAGTGAGTCCAGGTGAACAGAGAAGGAAACTGACAGATATTAGGAGAGGAAATTAACAGGTGATGAGTGAGTCCAGGTGAACAGAGCAGGAAACTGACAGATTTTAGGAGAGGAAATTAACAGGTGATAAGTGAGTCCAGGTGAACAGAGAAGGAAACTGACAGATATTAGGAGAGGAAATTAACAGGTGATAAGTGAGTCCAGGTGAACAGAGAAGGAAACTGACAGATATTAGGAGAGGAAATAACAGGTGATAAGTGAGTCCAGGTGAACAGAGCAGGAAACTGACAGATTTTAGGAGAGGAAATTAACAGGTGATAAGTGAGTCCAGGTGAACAGAGAAGGAAACTGACAGATATTAGGAGAGGAAATTAACAGGTGATAAGTGAGTCCAGGTGAACAGAGAAGGAAACTGACAGATATTAGGAGAGGAAATAACAGGTGATAAGTGAGTCCAGGTGAACAGAGCAGGAAACTGACAGATTTTAGGAGAGGAAATGAACAGGTCATAAGTGAGTCCAGGTGAAAAGAGCAGGAAACTGACAGATTTTAGGAGAGGAAATTAACAGGTGATAAGTGAGTCCAGGTGAAAAGAGCAGGAAACTGACAGATTTTAGGAGAGGAAATTAACAGGTCATAAGTGAGTCCAGGTGAAAAGAGCAGGAAACTGACAGATTTTAGGAGAGGAAATTAACAGGTCATAAGTGAGTCCAGGTGAAAAGAGCAGGAAACTGACAGATTTTAGGAGAGGAAATTAACAGGTGATGAGTGAGTCCAGGTGAACAGAGCAGGAAACTGACAGATTTTAGGAGAGGAAATTAACAGATGATGAGTGAGTCCAGGTGAACAGAGCAGGAAACTGACAGATTTTAGGAGAGGAAATTAACAGGTGATGAGTGAGTCCAGGTGAACAGAGAAGGAAACTGACAGATATTAGGAGAGGAAATTAACAGGTGATGAGTGAGTCCAGGTGAACAGAGCAGGAAACTGACAGATTTTAGGAGAGGAAATTAACAGGTGATGAGTGAGTCCAGGTGAACAGAGCAGGAAACTGACAGACATTAGGAGAGGAAATTAACAGGTGATGAGTGAGTCCAGGTGAACAGAGAAGGAAACTGACAGATATTAGGAGAGGAAATTAACAGGTGATGAGTGAGTCCAGGTGAACAGAGAAGGAAACTGACAGATATTAGGAGAGGAAATTAACAGGTGATGAGTGAGTCCAGGTGAACAGAGAAGGAAACTGACAGATATTAGGAGAGGAAATTAACAGGTGATGAGTGAGTCCAGGTGAACAGAGCAGGAAACTGACAGATTTTAGGAGAGGAAATTAACAGGTGATAAGTGAGTCCAGGTGAACAGAGAAGGAAACTGACAGATATTAGGAGAGGAAATTAACAGGTGATAAGTGAGTGCAGGTGAACAGAGAAGGAAACTGACAGATATTAGGAGAGGAAATAACAGGTGATAAGTGAGTCCAGGTGAACAGAGCAGGAAACTGACAGATTTTAGGAGAGGAAATTAACAGGTGATAAGTGAGTCCAGGTGAACAGAGAAGGAAACTGACAGATATTAGGAGAGGAAATTAACAGGTGATAAGTGAGTCCAGGTGAACAGAGAAGGAAACTGACAGATATTAGGAGAGGAAATAACAGGTGATAAGTGAGTCCAGGTGAACAGAGCAGGAAACTGACAGATTTTAGGAGAGGAAATTAACAGGTCATAAGTGAGTCCAGGTGAAAAGAGCAGGAAACTGACAGATTTTAGGAGAGGAAATTAACAGGTGATAAGTGAGTCCAGGTGAAAAGAGCAGGAAACTGACAGATTTTAGGAGAGGAAATTAACAGGTCATAAGTGAGTCCAGGTGAAAAGAGCAGGAAACTGACAGATTTTAGGAGAGGAAATTAACAGGTGATAAGTGAGTCCAGGTGAAAAGAGCAGGAAACTGACAGATTTTAGGAGAGGAAATTAACAGGTCATAAGTGAGTCCAGGTGAAAAGAGCAGGAAACTGACAGATTTTAGGAGAGGAAATTAACAGGTGATGAGTGAGTCCAGGTGAACAGAGCAGGAAACTGACAGATTTTAGGAGAGGAAATTAACAGATGATGAGTGAGTCCAGGTGAACAGAGCAGGAAACTGACAGATTTTAGGAGAGGAAATTAACAGGTGATGAGTGAGTCCAGGTGAACAGAGCAGGAAACTGACAGATTTTAGGAGAGGAAATTAACAGATGATGAGTGAGTCCAGGTGAACAGAGCAGGAAACTGACAGATTTTAGGAGAGGAAATTAACAGGTGATAAGTGAGTCCAGGTGAACAGAGCAGGAAACTGACAGATTTTAGGAGAGGAAATAAACAGGTCATAAGTGAGTCCAGGTGAACAGAGCAGGAAACTGACAGATATAGGAGAGGAAATTAACAGGTGATAAGTGAGTCCAGGTGAACAGAGAAGGAAACTGACAGATATAGGAGAGGAAATTAACAGGTGATGAGTGAGTCCAGGTGAACAGAGCAGGAAACTGACAGATATAGGAGAGGAAATTAACAGATGATGAGTGAGTCCAGGTGAACAGAGAAGGAAACTGACAGATATTAGGAGAGGAAATAACAGGTGATAAGTGAGTCCAGGTGAACAGAGCAGGAAACTGACAGATTTTAGGAGAGGAAATTAACAGGTCATAAGTGAGTCCAGGTGAAAAGAGCAGGAAACTGACAGATTTTAGGAGAGGAAATTAACAGGTGATAAGTGAGTCCAGGTGAACAGAGCAGGAAACTGACAGATTTTAGGAGAGGAAATTAACAGGTGATAAGTGAGTCCAGGTGAGTCCAATAACGCTGAAGCGCGTGGCGAGAGAAGGCAGGTGTGCGTGATGATGGCAGGAGCGTGTGATTGCAGGGTAATCTGGCGCCCTCGAGCGCCAGGGGGAAGGGAACAGCGGGAGCAGACTTGACATGCACTGAATCCCTGAAAAAGAGAGTTGACCTTTGACCCTTCACACCTGTCTTTGTTGTTGTTGTTCTTTCATGGGCCTGTTAGATCACTGTGTTTCGTATGGGCTCAGAGGGCCAGCAGGATATCGAGATGTCCATACTGACAGCCTTGCTCAAAGGTAACCTGGGAAGAACACTGTTCTTCTGCTCTTTAACTTCACCCCTAACACTATTGACTGCAGAGAGAGGATATTTCTCACATACGCTGGGATTGAGACATTTGATCTGAATCCCAGTCATAGTCTATAGAACAGATGCATGCTGGGATTGAGACATTTGATTTGAATCCCAGTCATAGTCTATAGAACAGATGCATGCTGGGATTGAGACATTTGATCTGAATCCCAGCCATAGTCTGTAGAACAGATGCATGCTGGGATTGAGACATTTGATCTGAATCCCAGTCATAGTCTATAGAACAGATGCATGCTGGGATTGAGACGTTTGATCTGAATCCCAGCCATAGTCTATAGAACAGATGCATGCTGGGATTGAGACATTTAATCTGAATCCCAGCCATAGTCTATAGAACAGATGCATGCTGGGATTGAGACATTTGAATCCCAGCCATAGTCTATAGAACAGATGCATGCTGGGATTGAGACATTTGATCTGAATCCCAGTCATAGTCTATAGAACAGATGCATGCTGGGATTGAGACATTTGATCTGAATCCCAGTCATAGTCTATAGAACAGATGCATGCTGGGATTGAGACATTTGATCTGAATCCCAGTCATAGTCTATAGAACAGATGCATGCTGGGATTGAGACATTTGATCTGAATCCCAGTCATAGTCTATAAAACAGATGCATGCTGGGATTGAGACATTTGATCTGAATCCCAGTCATAGTCTATAGAACAGATGCATGCTGGGATTGAGACATTTGATCTGAATCCCAGTCATAGTCTATAGAACAGATGCATGCTGGGATTGAGACATTGGATTTGAATCCCAGACATAGTCTATAGAACAGATGCATGCTGGGATTGAGACATTTGAATCCCAGCCATAGTCTATAGAACAGATGCATGCTGGGATTGAGACATTGGATATGAATCCCAGACATAGTCTATAGAACAGATGCATGCTGGGATTGAGACATTGGATATGAATCCCAGACATAGTCTATAGAACAGATGTGAAGCGTTTCAAGGTTAAACCAAAAAGCCTTGTTGGTGTTTGATTGTAGGCACCAATGCCTCTGCCCCTGACCAGCTGAGTCTAGCCCTGGCCTGGAACAGAGTGGACATCGCTAGGAGCCAGATCTTCGTCTACGGTCACCACTGGCCCATGAGTGGCAGAGTAAGTCTATAAACAACTTGGGAAACACGTGGATACACAATGAACATCACCATGCTGGTCTAACAGGGTCTGATTCAGAGTTGTAGTGAACATCACCATGCTGGTCTAACAGGGTCTGATTCAGAGTTGTAATGAACATCACCATGCTGGTCTAACAGGGTCTGATTCAGAGTTGTAATGAACATCACCATGCTGGTCTAACAGGGTCTGATTCAGAGTTGTAATGAACATCACCATGCTGGTCTAACAGGGTCTGATTCAGAGTTGTAATGAACATCACCATGCTGGTCTAACAGGGTCTGATTCAGAGTTGTAGTGAACATCACCATGCTGGTCTAACAGGGTCTGATTCAGAGTTGTAGTGAACATCACCATGCTGGTCTAACAGGGCCTGATTCAGAGTTGTAGTGAACATCACCATGCTGGTCTAACAGGGTCTGATTCAGAGTTGTAATGAACATCACCATGCTGGTCTAACAGGGTCTGATTCAGAGTTGTAGTGAACTACACCATGCTGGTCTAACAGGGCCTGATTCAGAGTTGTAATGAACATGGGTCTGATTCAGAGATCAGATAAGCATGTGCAACTTGACCTTTGACCTAAATCACTCATTGGCATCAGCGGGTTAGAGTAAAGTTTGAATAATACGGCTTCAATAGAGTTCAGCTTGCAGACCTCAAGTCAGAACAACTGCCCATATTCCAAAATAAATATTTTACCTGACCCCAAATGGCATCAAATTCCCTAAACATAGTGCACTACTTTTGTCCAGATCCCTATTGGACTTGGTCAAAACTAGTGCGCGAGACAGGGTATAGGGTTCCATTTGGGACACAAACCTGAAGCTCTAACCAACGGTGATGGTGAGACAACAACCTCCACTGCAGGTACTGCAACAGCTCCATGTGAACTGGGTCAACAAGGGGCTTTCATCCCTCCTGTGTTACCTTCCAGGCGGCCAACGCCACGGCACCCCAGGAGAAGACCAAGAGCCCGGTCCCAGTCCGCGGTGGAGGTGGTGGGGCAGGGAAGGGCAAGGCCAGGGTCAAGAAGGGCAAAGGAGGCAAGGCCAAACCTGAACCTCCGGAAGAGACGGACCCCAGGAAGCTGGAGCTACGCAACTGGGTAAATCAATAACCAATACACTATATTCAACCCTCAAACATATCAATACACTATATTCAACCATATCAATACACTATATTCAACCACATCAATACACTATATTCAACTCTCAAACATATCAATACACTATATTCAAACATATCAATACACTATATTCAACCCTCAAACATATCAATACACTATATTCAACTCTCAAACATATCAATACACTATATTCAAACATATCAATACACTATATTCAACCCTCAAACATATCAATACACTATATTCAACCCTCAAACATATCAATACACTATATTCAACCATATCAATACACTATATTCAACCACATCAATACACTATATTCAACCACATCAATACACTATATTCAACCATATCAATACACTATATTCAACCATATCAATACACTATATTCAACCATATCAATACACTATATTCAACCATATCAATACACTATATTCAAACATATCAATACACTATATTCAACCATATCAATACACTATATTCAACCATATCAATACACTATATTCAACCCTCAAACATATCAATACACTATATTCAACCATATCAATACACTATATTCAACCATATCAATACACTATATTCAACCCTCAAACATATCAATACACTATATTCAAACATATCAATACACTATATTCAAACATATCAATACACTATATTCAACCCTCAAACATATCAATACACTATATTCAAACACATCAATACACTATATTCAAACATATCAATACACTATATTCAACCCTCAAACATATCAATACACTATATTCAACCCTCAAACATATCAATACACTATATTCAACTCTCAAACATATCAATACACTATATTCAACCCTCAAACATATCAATACACTATATTCAACCCTCAAACATATCAATACACTATATTCAAACATATCAATACACTATATTCAAACATATCAATACACTATATTCAACTCTCAAACATATCAATACACTATATTCAACCCTCAAACATATCAATACACTATATTCAACCCTCAAACACATCAATACACTATATTCAAACATATCAATACACTATATTCAAACATATCAATACACTATATTCAAACATATCAATACACTATATTCAACCCTCAAACATATCAATACACTATATTCAACTCTCAAACACATCAATACACTATATTCAACCCTCAAACATATCAATACACTATATTCAACTCTCAAACACATCAATACACTATATTCAACCCTCAAACACATCAATACACTATATTCAACTCTCAAACATATCAATACACTATATTCAAACATATCAATACACTATATTCAACTCTCAAACACATCAATACACTATGTTCAACCCTCAAACATATCAATACACTATATTCAACCCTCAAACATATCAATACACTATATTCAACCCTCAAACATATCAATACACTATATTCAACTCTCAAACATATCAATACACTATATTCAACCATATCAATACACTATATTCAACTCTCAAACATATCAATACACTATATTCAACCCTCAAACATATCAATACACTATATTCAAACATATCAATACACTATATTCAACTCTCAAACATATCAATACACTATATTCAAACATATCAATACACTATATTCAACTCTCAAACATATCAATACACTATATTCAACCCTCAAACACATCAATACACTATATTCAACCATATCAATACACTATATTCAACCACATCAATACACTATATTCAACCATATCAATACACTATATTCAACCATATCAATACACTATATTCAACCACATCAATACACTATATTCAACCATATCAATACACTATATTCAACCACATCAATACACTATATTCAAACATATCAATACACTATATTCAACTCTCAAACATATCAATACACTATATTCAAACATATCAATACACTATATTCAACTCTCAAACATATCAATACACTATATTCAAACATATCAATACACTATATTCAACCATATCAATACACTATATTCAACCCTCAAACACATCAATACACTATATTCAACCATATCAATACACTATATTCAACCACATCAATACACTATATTCAACCATATCAATACACTATATTCAACCATATCAATACACTATATTCAACCCTCAAACACATCAATACACTATATTCAACCATATCAATACACTATATTCAACCATATCAATACACTATATTCAACCATATCAATACACTATATTCAACCACATCAATACACTATATTCAACCATATCAATACACTATATTCAACCATATCAATACACTATATTCAACCATATCAATACACTATATTCAACCATATCAATACACTATATTCAACTCTCAAACATATCAATACACTATATTCAAACATATCAATACACTATATTCAAACATATCAATACACTATATTCAACCATATCAATACACTATATTCAACCCTCAAACATATCAATACACTATATTCAACCACATCAATACACTATATTCAACCATATCAATACACTATATTCAACCACATCAATACACTATATTCAACCACATCAATACACTATATTCAAGCATATCAATACACTATATTCAACCATATCAATACACTATATTCAAGCATATCAATACACTATATTCAACCACATCAATACACTATATTCAACCGTCAAACATATCAATACACTATATTCAACCCTCAAACACATCAATACACTATATTCAACCACATCAATACACTATATTCAACCACATCAATACACTATATTCAACCATATCAATACACTATATTCAACCATATCAATACACTATATTCAACCATATCAATACACTATATTCAACCACATCAATACACTATATTCAACCACATCAATACACTATATTCAAGCATATCAATACACTATATTCAACCATATCAATACACTATATTCAAGCATATCAATACACTATATTCAACCACATCAATACACTATATTCAACCGTCAAACATATCAATACACTATATTCAACCCTCAAACACATCAATACACTATATTCAACCACATCAATACACTATATTCAACCACATCAATACACTATATTCAACCATATCAATACACTATATCATATAATTTCTATCTGAAGCAGTTATGTAGAGGGTAATGCAAGTCAACTCTTATAATTCATATTTTAATGAGTACTTATTCTTCCTGAACCGTGGCGTCAGGGTTTACCCTTTCATTACCACGACAACACTGATATTAAAGGAGTTTTATATATATTTACACACTTTGAGGTTGGAATAATACTGGGAAATGTAGAAAAAAATATATAAGATAATGCCCTTTTAGTGTACAGAGCTGTTTGAAAAGACCGCCTGAAAATTCAGCCTGTTTTGGTGTGATGGAGTTTTGGGCCTGTCTGGTGACATCACCAGGTGGTAACTGAGTTCATAGACCAATAAGAAAGAGAGTTCCCAAACCTCTCAGCCAATAACAGCAAGTATTCAGTTTTCCCCCTCCCCACTCCCAGACAGTCCTCGCTAAATTCTAGCGTTTGAAATTACTCTTTGCTAAGAAGCTAATTTTGTTAATTTCTGATAAAAAAAATAATCTTTATGATAAACTTATTGTTACCCAGAAATTATTTGATATTGAGCTAAAATGTGATTTTCTGGATTTTTGTTTTAGATTCCATCTCTCACAGTTGAAGTGTACCTATGATAAAAAATTACAGACCTCTACATGCTTTGTAAGTAGGAAAACCTGCAAAATCGGCAGTGTATCAAATACTTGTTTCTCCCCACTGTACAAGTGTCTTAGATCGGTTGAAAGCTTAAATTCTTGTTAATATAACTGCACCGATTTCCAGTAGCTGTTACAGCCATGCCAAACATGCCATGCGATTGTTTGAGGATGGCGCCACATATCAAAATATTTTTCCACCGGCACAGGTTTCATAAATTTACAAATAGCAATTAAATATTCATTTACTTTTTGAAAATCTTCCTCTGATTTGTCATCCAAAGGGTCCCAGCTTTAACATGTAGTGTCGTTTTGTTAGATAAAATCCTTCTTTTTATCCCAAAAGTCTGTTTAGTTGGCGCCATCGATTTGAGTAATCCACTTGCTCAAAATGCAGAGAAAGGAATCTGAAAATCTACCCCTAAACTTTGTTTCAACAAGTCAAAATACGTTTCTATTAACTCCTCAGATTCCCTAAAATATAATCAAACTACAATATTTCTTACAGAAAGAAGTATGTTCAATAGGAAACCGATTTTAGCAGGTGCGTCCTGTCTTCATGGCGCGCAAACACGAATTTCCAAGACTGTGTCACTGTACTAAAACTGATATTTCTTATTCATTTTGGAAGTTACAAGCCTGAAACCTTGAACATAGACTGTTAAAACCCTGAGGAAGCCATAGGAATTGCATCATGGGAGCTAATTTGCAATATGCCCTTATACTAGCCATTCTAAGAGGATGGTCTCAACAACAACAAAAATCCGGTTGGTTTTTCTTTGGATTTTCTCCTACCATATCTATTGTGTTATATTCTCATTCTACATTATTTTTACATTTCTACAAACTACAAACCAATTATATGCATATCCTGGCTTCAGGGCCTGAGCAACAGGCAGTTTACTTTGGGCCTGAACTCCAGGAAGTTTACGTTGGGCGCGTCATTCAGAGAGGAAGTGGAGAAAAAAAGGGACCTGGCCCTAAGAAGTTTAATGTGTTTCTCTACTGTAGGTGAACTCTCTGGAGCAGGCCATGATGGATGCCCTGGTGCTGGACAGGGTGGACTTCGTCAAGCTGCTGATAGAGAACGGTGTCAACATCCACCACTTCCTCACCATCCCTCGTCTGGAGGAACTCTACAACACGGTGAGATAGATAGACAGACAGACAGACAGACAGACAGACAGACAGACAGACAGACAGACAGACAGACAGACAGACAGACAGACAGACAGACAGACAGACAGACAGACAGACAGACAGACAGACAGACAGACAGACAGACAGACAGACAGACAGACAGACAGACAGACAGACAGACAGACAGACAGACAGACAGACAGACAGACAGACAGACAGACAGACAGACAGACAGACAGACAGACAGACAGACAGACAGACAGACAGACAGACAGACAGACAGACAGACAGACAGACAGACAGACAGACAGACAGACAGACAGACAGACAGACAGACAGATAGATAGATAGATAGATAGATAGATAGATAGATAGATAGATAGATAGATAGATAGATAGATAGATAGATAGATAGATAGATAGATAGATAGATAGATAGATAGATAGATAGATAGATAGATAGATAGATAGATAGATAGATAGATAGATAGATAGATAGATAGATAGATAGATAGATAGATAGATAGATGACTTTTTGATTTCTCCTAAATGAAAACTTTCTTAACAGGGTTGGGGTCAATTCCATTTCTGTTAACTTCCAGAATTGATTTAAGTGGACTTGACCCCGACCTTGCTTCTAAGTAGTATATACATGAAGATCCATGAAGTATATTGTTGAGAATTAGAATTTTACGTGGCAAAACCAGATCGATACATCTGATGAGAAAAATCATTGCCACTGTGTTTTCTGTGTTGAATTTCATTTATGATTACAGAATCAATATTTTGGGGGAAGTCTTTCAAAGACTGCCCTTTCCATAATCCAAAGAACCTCACCCTACTAGAATCTGAAGTCAAATGTCTACTGTTTGTACTGTAGGCCCAACCAAGGAGGGCCTACAGCAGCACCTAGATCTTCTGCACAGATTCTGCCAGACCTGGGCCCTGACAGCAAATCCCAGTAAGACCAAAATAATGGTGTTCCAAAAAAGGTCCAGTCGCCAGGACCACAAATACAAATTCCATCTAGACACCGTTGCCCTAGAGCCCACAAAAAACGATACATACCTTGGCCTAAACATCAGCGCCACAGGTAACTTCCACAAAGCTGTGAATGATCTGAGAGACAAGGCAAGAAGGGCATTCTATGCCATCAAAAGGAACATAAATTTCAACATACCAATTAGGATCTGGCTAAAAATGCTTGAATCAGTCATAGAACCCATTGCCCTTTATGGTTGTGAGGTCTGGGGTCCGCTCACCAACCAAGACTTCACAAAATGGGACAAACACCAAATTGAGACTCTGCATGCAGAATTCTGCAAAAATATCCTCCGTGTACAACGTAGAACACCAAATAATGCATGCATGCATTATCGGCCTAATTCTGCTCTGCATGCATTATAATTATCCATATCTAGAAAAGAGCCGTTAAATTCTACAACCACCTAAAAGGAAGCGATTCACAAACCTTCCATAACAAACCATCACCTACAGAGAGATGAACCTGGAGAAGAGTCCCCTAAGCAAGCTGGTCCTGGGGCACTGTTCACAAACACAAACACACCCTACAGAGCCCCAGGACAACAGCACAATTAGACCCAACCAAATCACGAGAAAACAAAAAGATAATTACTTGACACATTGGAAAGAATTAACAAAAAAACAGAGCAAACTAGAATGCTATTTGGCCCTAAACAGAGAGTACACAGTGGCAGAATACCTGACCACTGTGACTGACCCAAACTTAAGGAAAGCTTTGACTATGTACAGACTAAGTGAGCATAGCCTTGCTATTGAGAAAGGCCGCCGTAGGCAGACATGGCTCTCAAGAGAAGACAGGCTATGTGCACACTGCCCACAAAATGAGGTGGAAGCTGAGCTGCACTTCCTAACCTCTTGCCTGCTTTGGCAATGTTAATATATGTTTCCCCTGCCAATAAAGCCCCTTCGATTGAATTGAACTGAATTTAATTGGATTGAATTGAGAGAGAGAGAGAGAGAAAGAGAGAGAGAGAGAGAGAGAAAGAGAGAGAGAGAGAGAGAGAGAGAGAGAGAGAGAGAGACTATTATCTACCTCACTTGCTTTGTTATGTTAACATATGTTTCCCATGGATTGGATTGAATAGAAAGTCCATCTCTGTTTGTTATGTTGTTTGTTTTCACAGAGGCTGGGCCCAACGAATACACTGCACTTTGTAGTTAGAGACGTTAAAAAGGTACTGTTTCCTTCTATTATTTAACCTTTATGTGGACAGGGAGTCAATGACATGTTTACAATGTCCATCAACAATACAAAGGTGTTATGGCTGGTTTCATTATGGTGTTATGACTGGTTTCATAAAGGTGTTGTGACTGGTTTCATCAGGGAGTCAATGACATGTTTACAATGTCCATCAACAATACAAAGGTGTTATGGCTGGTTTCATAAAGGTGTTATGACTGGTGTTATGACTGGTTTCATTAAGGTGTTATGACTGGTTTCATTAAGGTGTTATGGCTGGTTTCATAAAGGTGTTATGACTGGTGTTATGGCTGGTTTCATAAAGGTGTTATGGCTGGTTTCAGAAAGGTGTTATGACTGGTGTTATGACTGGTTTCATTAAGGTGTTATGGCTGGTTTCATAAAGGTGTTATGGCTGGTTTCATAAAGGTGTTATGACTGGTGTTATGACTGGTTTCATTAAGGTGTTATGACTGGTTTCATTAAGGTGTTATGACTGGTGTTATGACTGGTTTCATAAAGGTGTTATGACTGGTTTCATAAAGGTGTTATGACTGGTTTCATAAAGGTGTTATGACTGGTTTCATAAAGGTGTTAGGACTGGTTTCATTAAGGTGTTATGACTGGTTTCATAAAGGTGTTATGACTGGTTTCATAAAGGTGTTATGACTGGTTTTATAAAGGTGCTATGTATAGTAACGTGTTACCTAATATTGACCCCCTATAGTAAAGTCTTACCTAATATCTACCCCCCTATAGTAAAGTGATACCTAATATTGACCCCCTATAGCAAAGTGATACCTAATATTGACCCCCTATAGTAAAGTGTTACCTAATATTGACCCCCTATAGTAACGTGTTACCTGATATTGACCCCCTATAGCAAAGTGTTACCTAATATTGACCCCCTATAGTAGTGTTACCTAATATTGACCCCCTATAGTAGTGGTACCTAATATTGACCCCCTACAGTAAAGTGATACCTAATATTGACCCCCTATAGTAGTGTTACCTAATATTGACCCCCTATAGTAAAGTGATACCTAATATTGACCCCCTATAGTAAAGTGATACCTAATATTGACCCCCTATAGTAGTGATACCTAATATTGACCCCCTATAGTAAAGTGTTACCTAATATTGACCCCCTATAGTAGTGTTAACTGATATTGACCTCCTATAGTAACGTGTTACCTAATATTGACCCCCTATAGTAAAGTGTTACCTAATATTGACCCCCTATAGTAAGTGTTACCTAATATTGACCCCCTATAGTAACGTGTTACCTAATATTGACCCCCTATAGTAGTGATACCTAATATTGACCCCCTATAGTAAAGTGTTACCTAATATTGATCCCCTATAGTAGTGATACCTAATATTGACCCCCTACAGTAAAGTGTTACCTAATATTGACCCCCTATAGTAGTGATACCTAATATTGACCCCCTATAGTAAAGTGTTACCTAATATTGACCCCCTATAGTAGTGATACCTAATATTGACCCCCTATAGTAAAGTGTTACCTAATATTGATCCCCTATAGTAGTGATACCTAATATTGACCCCCTATAGTAAAGTGATACCTAATATTGACCCCCTATAGTAACGTGTTACCTAATATTGACCCCCTATAGTAAAGTGATACCTAATATTGACCCCCTATAGTAGTGATACCTAATATTGACCCCCTATAGTACTGATACCTAATATTGACCCCCTATAGTAAAGTGATACCTAATATTGACCCCCTATAGTAGTGATACCTAATATTGACCCCCTATAGTAATGTGAAAACAGTAACAGTATAATGATGATGGTTGTTTGGTGTTTCAGGGAAATCTTCCACCGGATTACCAGATCACCTTGATCGATATCGGATTGGTCCTGGAGTTCCTGATGGGCGGGGCTTATCGCTGTAACTACACCAGGAAACAGTTCCGCACCCTCTACAACAACCTCTACGGTTTAAAAAGAGTGAGGAGAAACACTCCCTTAACAGATCTGACTAAAATACACTGAACAAAAATAGAAACGCAACATGTAAAGTGTTGCTCCTATTTTTCATCAGCTGAAATAAAAGATCACAGAAATGTTTTCACACGCACGTAAAGCTTATTTCTCTTAAATGTTGTGTTTACATTTGTTTACTTCCCTGTTAGTGAGCATTTCTCAAGATTTGCCAAGATAATCCATCCACCAGAGAGGTGTGGCATATTAAACAGCATGATCGTTACACAGGTGCACCTTGTGCTGGGGACAATAAAGGGCCACTCTAAAATGTGCAGTTTTGTCACACAACACAATGCCACGGATGTCTCAAGTTTTGAGCGAGCGTCCAATCGGCATGCAGACTGCAAGAATGTCTTGCCAGAGAATTGAATGTTCATTTCTCTACCATAAGCCGCCTCCAACGTCATTTTAGAGAATTTGGCAGTACGTCCAACCGGCATCACAACCCCAGACCACATGTAACCACTGCGAAAAACAAACACAATAGAATTTTAGCGATGGAAGTTTGAATGCACGGAGATACCGTGACGAGATCTTGAGGCCCAGCCCAGAACCTCCACATCCAGCTTCTTCTCCTGCAGGATCGTCTGAGACCCGCCACTCAGACAGCTGATGAAACCGTGGGTTTGCAAAAACAAACACAATAGAATTTTAGCGATGGAAGTTTGAATGCACGGAGATACCGTGACGAGATCTTGAGGCCCAGCCCAGAACCTCCACATCCAGCTTCTTCTCCTGCAGGATCGTCTGAGACCCGCCACTCAGACAGCTGATGAAACCGTGGGTTTGCACAACCAAAGATTTTCTGCAAAAACTGTCAGAAACCGTCTCAGGGAAGCTCATCTGCGTCCTCGTCGTCCTCACCAGGGTCTTGACCTGACTGCAGTTCGGCGTCATAACCGACTTCAGTTGGCAAATGCTCACCTTCCATGACCATTTGAACGGTGGAGAAGTGTGCACTTCACAGATGAATCCCGGTTTCAACTGTACCGGGCAGATGGCAAATAGCGTGTATGGTGTTGTGTGGGCGAGCGGTTTGCTGATGTCAACGTTGTGAACAGAGTGCCCCATAGTGGCAGTGGTGTTATGGTATGGGGCAGGCATAAGTTGCGAAAAACAAACACAATAGAATTTTAGCGATGGAAGTTTGAATGCACGGAGATACCGTGACGAGATCTTGAGGCCCATTTTCGTGACATTCATCTGCCGCCATCACCTCATGTTTCAGCATGATAATGCACTGCCCCGTTCACAAGGATCTGTACACAATTCCCGGACGCTGAAAATGTCCCAGTTCTTCCATGGCAGATATGTTACCCACTGAGCATGTTTGGGATGCTCTGGATCGATGTGTACGACAGCTTGTTCCAGTTCCCACAGCCATTGAAGAGCAGTGGGACAACATTTCACAGGCCACAAATCAACAGCCTGATCAACTCTATGCGAAGGAGATGTGTCTCGCTGCATGAGGCAAATGGCGGTCACACCAGATACCAATGCATGTCTGTATTCACAGTCATGTGAAATCCATAGATTAGGGCCGAATGAATCAAATCAAATCAAATGTATTTATAAAGCCCTTTTTGCATCAGTTGATGTCACAAAGTCTGTACAGAAACCCAGCCTAAAACCCCAAACAGCAAGCAACGCAGACGTAGAAGCACATTATTTGAAATAAATAAGGAATTTATTTCAATTGACTGATTTCCTTATATGAACTCAGTAAAACCTTTGAAATTGTTGCGTGCTGCATTTCTATTTTTGTTCAGTGTAATAATAACTTTAATAATAATAATATATAATGTATAAAATGCTAATGCTAACATGAATGCTAATGTTAATCATGCAAATTAAATGCTGTCCCCTCCCCTTGTTTTGTTTCACAGCCGAAAGCTTTAAAAATGTTAGGACTGGAGGTGAGTGTCTCGTTTGTCTATCACTTACCACCGTTGTTCTACTTAGCGACATTTTATATTGTAACGACCCTGGGTTTATAAGCGCGGAAATCGACTCTGCCGCACGAGCATGCTTTTGCGGCACAGTCGATAGCACGCTGGACTTCGGGCAAGAAGGTTGAGGGTTCGAGGCCTGCTCCCTGCTGATTCATTACAACATCATCCATACCAATACAATAACCACTTGAATTCGTTTCTGTATACAGGGGAGAATCCACTTAGTCTCCCATTGGTATCAATGCATGCCTAAGTAAACATTTGACTTCAGTGAAGTGAAGTTAAGATTTGCCCTACAGCCAATACTTCATATTTCTAATATCCATCTGATTCATACCAGGACGACGAGCCTGGAGGAACAGGCAAGAGTAAAGGGAAGAAGAAGAAGAAGAAGAAAGAGGAAGAGATCGACATCGATGTGGACGACCCGGAGGTCAGCCGCTTCCAGTACCCGTTCCATGAGCTGATGGTGTGGGCCGTTCTCATGAAGCGTCAGAAGATGGCTCTGTTCCTGTGGAAGAGGGGGGAAGAGGCCATGGCCAAAGCTCTGGTGGCCTGTAAGCTGTACAAGGCCATGGCCCACGAGTCGTCTCAGAGTGAACTGGTGGACGACATCTTCCAGGACCTGGAAAACAATTCCAAGTTAGTGAGAGGCTAGCTAGCAGAAAGGTTTCAATCTAACAGTGTTGGGGTCAAGTTAGTGAGAGGCTAGCTAGCAGAAAGGTTTAGATTTAACAGCGTTGGGGTCAAGTTAGTGAGAGGCTAGCTAGCAGAAAGGTTTCAATCTAACAGTGTTGGGGTCAAGTTAGTGAGAGGCTAGCTAGCAGAAAGGTTTCAATCTAACAGCGTTGGGGTCAAGTTAGTGAGAGGCTAGCTAGCAGAAAGGTTTAACAGTGTTGGGGTCAAGTTAGTGAGAGGCTAGCTAGCAGAAAGATTGAACAGTGTTGGGGTCAAATTAGTGAGAGGCAAGCTAGCAGAAAGGTTTCAATCTAACAGCGTTGGGGTCAAGTTAGTGAGAGGCTAGCTAGCAGAAAGGTTTAGATTTAACAGTGTGGGGGTCAAGTTAGTGAGAGGCTAGCTAGCAGAAAGGTTTAGATTTAACAGTGTGGGGGTCAAGTTAGTGAGAGGCTAGCTAGCAGAAAGGTTTCAATCTAACAGTGTTGGGGTCAAGTTAGTGAGAGGCTAGCTAGCAGAAAGGTTTCAATCTAACAGCGTTGGGGTCAAGTTAGTGAGAGGCTAGCTAGCAGAAAGGTTTAACAGTGTTGGGGTCAAGTTAGTGAGAGGCTAGCTAGCAGAAAGATTTAGATTTAACAGTGTTGGGGTCAAGTTAGTGAGAGGCTAGCTAGCAGAAAGATTTAGATTTAACAGCGTTGGGGTCAAGTTAGTGAGAGGCTAGCTAGCAGAAAGATTTAACAGTGTGGGGTCAAGTTAGTGAGAGGCTAGCTAGCAGAAAGATTTAACAGTGTGGGGTCAAGTTAGTGAGAGGCAAGCTAGCAGAAAGGTTTAGATTTAACAGTGTTGGGGTCAAGTTAGTGAGGGGCTAGCTAGCAGAAAGGTTTCAATCTAACAGCGTTGGGGTCAAGTTAGTGAGAGGCTAGCTAGCAGAAAGGTTTAGATTTAACAGTGTGGGGGTCAAGTTAGTGAGGGACTCGCTAGCAGAAAGGTTTAGATTTAACAGTGTTGGGGTCAAGTTAGTGAGGGACTAGCTAGCAGAAAGGTTTAGATTTAACAGCGTTGGGGTCAAGTTAGTGAGAGGCTAGCTAGCAGAAAGGTTTCAATCTAACAGTGTTGGGGTCAAGTTAGTGAGGGGCTAGCTAGCAGAAAGGTTTCAATCTAACAGTGTTGGGGTCAAGTTAGTGAGGGGCTAGCTAGCAGAAAGGTTTAGATTTAACAGTGTTGGGGTCAAGTTAGTGAGGGTCTAGCTAGCAGAAAGGTTTCAATCTAACAGCGTTGGAGTCACGTTAGTGAGGAAATTCAGGAAGCAAACTCAAATTCCAAATAAGAAAATTGGAATTGTAAATGGAATTGACCCCTAAGCACAACGTCTTCCTTCTTCCCTCCTCAGAGAGTTTGGCCAGCTGGCCTACGAGCTCCTAGACCAGTCCTATAAGCACGATGAGCAGGTGGCCATGAAACTACTGACCTATCAGCTAAAGAACTGGAGCAACTCTACCTGCCTGAAACTGGCTGTAGCGGCCAAGCACAGAGACTTTATCGCCCACACCTGCAGTCAGATGCTGCTCACTGATATGTGGATGGGATGTCTGAGAATGGGCAAGAGGAACGGGTTCAAGGTGGGTTAAAGACCTGAACATGGCCAAGCGAAAGCAGAGAGCCAATCAACCCATTTACCTGTGACTGTACATCACTGCCTCCCGTGTCTTATTGCTTTTATAAAACTGTTACCAACATGCTAAAATAACAATGAATTACATATTTTACCCATTTTTTTTAGATAAGTAAATTCATAAAATTTCATTATTTCACCAGAAGATATAGTCCATACAAAAATTCTGGATGTTAGTTATTTTGGTCATCTTTCTACAGACACCACCCAGTCGTTAATCATTTTTTGCATGGTTGCTATGCAAAAGGACTGATCATCCGTTCTAAACAAAATGGTTGCTATGCAGGCTGAATAACGTTCTAGTCACTTGCTAGCTAGCTAGCCAACTTCAGCTAACTCTGTCATATCAAACGTTGAACCTGGAATCAAATCGAATGGTATTTTATCACAGGCTCCGAATACAGCTGGTGTAGGCTTTACATTGAAATGCTTTCTAATGAACCTTTTCCAAAGATGCAGAATTTAAAAAGTTATAATAATTTTAAAAAATGTGTGTGTGTGTAACGTTTGAATGTGTGAGGGATTTGTGTGGGAGTGACAGTGTAGTGTGAGTATATGGTGTGTATACTTCCATTCATTTTTTTAAACTGGTACCAGGGGACCAGGCCTTAGATAAGTCTTGTGAGGCTTGTGGGCATCCTAGAGCAAAACAACCAACTTCTACGTGTTCGTGAGAGTCTCACTTTTCCACAGATGGGTCAGATTAAACTGTTCGGAGGCTACCGCAGATGGGATGTCTCATGGTCTGACAAACACCGTGGCAGCTCTGTCACCTTTCACCGCAGATGGGATGTCTCATGGTCTGACAAACACTGTGGTAGCTCTATCACCTTTCACCGCAGATGGGATGTCTCATGGTCTGACAAACACCGTGGCAGCTCTATCACCTTTCACCGCAGATGGGATGTCTCATGGTCTGACAAACACCACTGCAGCTCTGTCACCTTTCACCGCAGATGGGGTGGATTGAGATGCATGCAATGCAAAAACTGATACACTGCTCGTCGATCATCTCAGTCCATAATCATGGCCGTTAATATGGAGTTGGTCCCCCCTTTCCGGACTTTCCACTAGATCCTGTAACATTGCTGAGGTGACACTGTTGTTGGGCGATTAGGCCTGGGTCGCAATCGGCATTCCAATTCATCCCAAAGGTGTTCGATGGGGTTGCGGTCAGGGCTCCTCGCAGGCCAGTCAAGTTCTTCCACACCGATCTTGACAAACCATTTCTGTATGGACCTTGCTTTGTGCACAGGGGCATTGTTATGCTGAAACAGGAAATGGCCTTTCTCAAACTGTTGCCACGAAGTTGGAAGCACAGAATTGTCTCAAATGTCATTGTACGCTGTAGTGTTAAGATTTCCCTTCACTGGAACTAAGGGGCCTGAACCATGAAAAACAGCCCCAGACCATTATTCTTCCTCCACCAAACTTCACAGTTGATACTATTGCATTGGGTCAGGTAGCGTTCTCCTGGTATCTGCCAAACCCAGATTTGTCCGTCGGACTGCCAGAGAAGAGAACGCATTTCCACTGCACAGTCCAATGCCGGTGAGCTTTACACCACTCCAGCCGACGTTTGACATTGCGCATGATGATCTTAGGCTTGTGTGCGGCTGCTTGGCCATGGAAACCCATTTCATGAAGCTTCCAACGAACAGTTCTTGTGCTGACGTTTTTTTCCTCAGGCAGTTTGGAACTCGGCAGTGAGTGTTGTAACCGAGGACAGACCATTTTTACACGCTACGCGCTTCAGCACTCAGCGGTCCCGTTCTGTGAGCTTGTGTGGCCTACCACTTCACGGCTGAGCCGTTGTTGCTCCTAGATGTTTCCACTTCACAATAACAGCACTTACAGCCGATCGGGGCCTAGCAGGGCAGAAATGTAATGAACTAATAACTTGCTTGAAAAGGTGGCATACTATGACGGTGCCACATTGATAGCCACTGAGCTCTGTCCGTAATGGGTGTGGCTGAAAAAGCCAAGTCCACACACTGCTGGTGTATGTGGTGTATCTCTAGCTGAAACTGACAGATTTTTATTGGGATTTTTGTATTACTCCTATTGGATTTCCGCAGGGTGCAGACGTTGACCTTAAGGGGTTATTAAAACCTCTACAGGGGCCTCCCGGGTGGTGCAGTGGTTAAGGGCGCTATACTGCAGCGCCAACTGTGCCATCAGAGTCCCTGGGTTCGCGCCCAGGCTCTGTCGTAACCGGCCGCGACCGGGAGGTCCGTGGGGCGACGCACAATTGGCCTAGCGTCGCCCGGGTTAGGGAGGGCTTGGTCGGTAGGGGTGTCCTTGTCTCATCGCGCACCAGCGACTCCGGTGGCGGGCTGGGCGCAGTGTACGCTAACCAAGGTGGCCAGGTGCACGGTGTTTCCTCCGGCGCATTGGTGCGGCTGGCTTCCGGGTTGGATGTGCGCTGTGTTAAAGAAGCAGCGGCTTGGTTGGTTGTGTATCGGAGGACGCATGACTTTCAACCTTCGTCTCTCCCGAGCCCGTACGGGAGTTGTAGCGATGAGACAAGATAGTAGCTACTACAACAATTAGATACCACGAAATTGGGGAGAAAACGGGGTAAAAATTCAACAACAAAAAAAAAAAAAAAAAAAAAAGAAACTCTACAGGACGGTTGAGCTAATCTAGGCTAATGTGACTAGAATGAGGTTGTAAGTAACAAGAATATTTCCCAGGATATATCTGATATTGACAGAAAGCTTCAATTCTTGTTAATCTAAATGCACTGTTACAGTATCTATTACAGTGAAATGCTATTGTTTGAGGAGAGTGCACAGTTATGAACTTAAAAATGAATAATGAAAATAAACCAATTTGGCACATTTGGGCTTGATACAACATTTTGAACAGAAATACAGTGGTTCATTGGATCCATTTAAAACTTTGCACACATACACTGTTGCCATCTAGTGGGCAAAATCTAAATTACACCTGGACTGGAATAATACATTATGGCCTTTCTCTTGCATTTCAAAGATGATGGTAAAAAAAAAAATTTAAACACGTTTTTTCATTGTATTATCTTTTACCAGATCTAATATGTTATATTCTCCTACGTTGATTTGACATTTACACAAACTCCAAAGTGTTTCCTTTCAAACTGTATCAATAATATGCATATCCTTGCTTCAGGTCCTGAACTATAGATTTGTGTATGTCATTTAAGGCAAAAATTGAAAAAAAAAGAGAGATCCTTTAAGCTAACACACTTTACATTAGGCTAACACACTGGTCACACTTTACATTAGGCTAACACACTGGTCACACTTTACATTAGGCTAACACACTGGTAACATTTTACATTAGGCTAACACACTGGTCACACTTTACATTAGGCTAACACACTGGTAACATTTTACATTAGGCTAACACACTGGTTACACTTTACATTAAGCTAACACATTGGTTACACTTTACATTAAGCTAACACACTGGTCACACTTTACATTAGGCTAACACACTGGTAACATTTTACATTAAGCTAACACACTGGTCACACTTTACATTAGGCAAACACACTGGTAACATTTTACATTAGGCTAACACACTGGTAACATTTTACATTAGGCTAACACATTAGTAGCATTTTACATTAGGCTAACACACTGGTAACATTTTACATTAGGCTAACACACTGGTAACATTTTACATTAGGCTAACACACTGGTTACATTTTAAATTAGGCTAACACACTGGTTACATTTTACATTAGGCTAACACATTGGTAACATTTTACATTAGGCTAACACACTGGTTACACTTTACATTAGGCTAACACATTAGTAGCATTTTACATTAGGCTAACACACTGGTAACATTTTACATTAGGCTAACACACTGGTTACATTTTACATTAGGCTAACACACTGGTAACATTTTACATTAGGCTAACACACTGGTTACATTTTACATTAGGCTAACACACTGGTAACATTTTACATTAATGTATACTCAATGTAAAGCATTTGAGTATACATGGTAAGACTTTACATTAAGGTATACTCAATGCAAAGTATTTGAGTATAAGGTATACTTTATACTAGGTTTGCAAATGATTTATAAGGAGTTTATAGCCCGTTATTAAATGGTTTATAGATCGTTTATAAATATGTAATAAACTAATAACTGGTCGAGAATGTGTGGTTTTGTGTCATTTTGGTGCTTGAGACAAATAGCAGTCCAACTGAAATCCTTCTTCTTCTCATCTCTGTGTCCCACAGGTGATATTTGGCATAATTTTCCCACCTTCGATTCTCCTCATGGATTTTCGACTCGGGGAGGAAGTGACATGTCAAGCCCCAGCGGAGAACGAAGAAGCGAAGGACAAAGACGACGACAATAAATCCAGCAAGGTGAACGCTGACAGTCAAGCAATCTGATTGGTTGATTGATTGATTGATTGGTCGGTCTGTCATCAGTGGATTGGTTGATTGGTTGGTTGGTTTAGCTGTTTTTTAAAATAATAATACTTAATACTACTTTACATTTAATACTACATTCAAATGTACTGTAAAGTCCTGTATGTAAATTCATGGCAGTTGTTTCTGTCGACCATGCTTTCAGGAAGTGAATGTAAAATTCATGGCAGTTGTTTCTGTCGACCATGCTTTCAGGAAGTGAATGTAAATTCATGGCAGTTGTTTCTGTCGACCATGCTTTCAGGAAGTGAATGTAAATTCATGGCAGTTGTTTCTGTCGACCATGCTTTCAGGAAGTGAATGTAAAATTCATGGCGGTTGTTTCTGTCGACCAAGCTTTCAGGAAGTGAATGTCAATTCATGACGGTTGTTTCTGTCGACCATG
This sequence comes from Oncorhynchus mykiss, assembly GCF_013265735.2. Lineage (NCBI taxonomy): Eukaryota > Metazoa > Chordata > Actinopteri > Salmoniformes > Salmonidae > Oncorhynchus > Oncorhynchus mykiss. The sequence continues at coordinate 9,054,871 of NC_048590.1, read as the reverse complement.
CTTTCAGGAAGTGAATGTCAATTCATGACGGTTGTTTCCGTCGACCATGCTTTCAGGAAGTGAATGTCAATTCATGACGGTTGTTTCCGTCGACCATGCTTTCAGGAAGTGAATGCTGATGCGGTGTCCAGAAAGGGGGATGAAGAAGAAAGCACCGTTAAAAAGAGAAGAGTTCCAATCGGAAAGAAGATCTATGAATTCTACAACACTCCTTTCACCAAATTCTGGTTCAACACAGCAAGTAGACTTTTAATACATCTTTAAAAAACAATAAATGTTATTTAGGAAGCATTTCTCAACACCACACACTTTGGAAATGTATTTTTGTGAAACCTTGGTTTTGTCGTTTTGTAATGACTATCGACACAGAGGTGACAAATAGACCTTATCCACAGATAATATAATACTATTTAATATAATGATAATATGATATCAGCTAATGGTGATCTGAAGATGTGTGATTATTGATCGACAGCACTTTGTCTTGTGGCCTAAAACGCCACTGCTGCCCCACCTCTGGTCTTGTGTCCTAAAACGCCACTGCTGCCCTGACCTCTGGTCTTGTGGCCTAAAACGCCACTGCTGCCCCACCTCTGGTCTTGTGTCCTAAAACGCCACTACTGCCCTGACCTCTGGTCTTGTGTCCTAAAACACCACTACTACCCCCACCTCTGGTCTTGTGTCCTAAAACACCACTGCTGCCCCCACCTCTGGTCTTGTGTCCTAAAACGCCACTGGTGCCCTGACCTCTGGTCTTGTGTCCTAAAACGCCACTGCTGCCCTGACCTCTGGTCTTGTGTCCTAAAACACCACTACTGCCCTGACCTCTGGTCTTGTGTCCTAAAACGCCACTGCTGCCCCCACCTCTGGTCTTGTGTCCTAAAACACCACTACTACCCCCACCTCTGGTCTTGTGTCCTAAAACACCACTACTACCCCCACCTCTGGTCTTGTGTCCTAAAACGCCACTGGTGCCCTGACCTCTGGTCTTGTGTCCTAAAACACCACTACTGCCCTGACCTCTGGTCTTGTGTCCTAAAACACCACTGCTGCCCCGACCTCTGGTCTTGTGTCCTAAAACACCACTACTACCCCCACCTCTGGTCTTGTGTCCTAAAACACCACTACTACCCCCACCTCTGGTCTTGTGTCCTAAAACACCACTACTACCCCCACCTCTGGTCTTGTGTCCTAAAACGCCACTGCTGCCCCGACCTCTGGTCTTGTGTCCTAAAACGCCACTGCTGCCCCAACCTCTGGTCTTGTGTCCTAAAACACCACTACTACCCCCACCTCTGGTCTTGTGTCCTAAAACACCACTACTACCCCCACCTCTGGTCTTGTGTCCTAAAACACCACTACTGCCCCGACCTCTGGTCTTGTGTCCTAAAACACCACTGCTGCCCCGACCTCTGGTCTTGTGTCCTAAAACACCACTACTGCCCCCACCTCTGGTCTTGTGTCCTAAAACACCACTACTGCCCCCACCTCTGGTCTTGTGTCCTAAAACACCACTGCTGCCCGACCTCTGGTCTTGTGTCCTAAAACACCACTACTACCCCCACCTCTGGTCTTGTGTCCTAAAACACCACTACTGCCCTGACCTCTGGTCTTGTGTCCTAAAACGCCACTGCTGCCCGACCTCTGGTCTTGTGTCCTAAAACAACACTACTGCCCCGACCTCTGGTCTTGTGTCCTAAAACAACACTACTGCCCCGACCTCTGGTCTTGTGTCCTAAAACACCACTGCTGCCCCGACCTCTGGTCTTGTGTCCTAAAACACCACTGCTGCCCCGACCTCTGGTCTTGTGTCCTAAAACACCACTGCTGCCCCGACCTCTGGTCTTGTGTCCTAAAACACCACTGCTGCCCCGACCTCTGGTCTTGTGTCCTAAAACACCACTGTTGCCCCCACCTCTGGTCTTGTGTCCTAAAACACCACTGCTGCCCCCACCTCTGGTCTTGTGTCCTAAAACACCACTGTTGCCCCCACCTCTGGTCTTGTGTCCTAAAACACCACTACTGCCCTGACCTCTGGTCTTGTGTCCTAAAACACCACTACTGCCCCCACCTCTGGTCTTGTGTCCTAAAACACCACTGTTGCCCCCACCTCTGGTCTTGTGTCCTAAAACACCACTGTTGCCCCACCTCTGGTCTTGTGTCCTAAAACGCCACTACTGCCCTGACCTCTGGTCTTGTGTCCTAAAACACCACTACTGCCCCGACCTCTGGTCTTGTGTCCTAAAACACCACTGGTGCCCGACCTCTGGTCTTGTGTCCTAAAACGCCACTACTGCCCCCACCTCTGGTCTTGTGTCCATGTTCTCCTAAAAGCTCTGAGCTGTTTTCCGTGTCTCCTCAGATCTCCTACCTGGCCTACCTGTGTTTGTACAACTACATCATCCTGGTCAAGATGGAACGCTGGCCGTCCCTGCAGGAGTGGATCGTCATCTCTTACATCATCACTCTGGGAATGGAGAAAGTCAGACAGGTAACGTCTCAGACAGGTAACGTCTCAGACAGGTGATGTCTCACGTCGTCACAGTCAGACAGGTAACGTCTCACATCATCACAGTCAGACAGGTAACGTCTCACATCATCACAGTCAGACAGGTAACGTCTCAGACAGGTAACGTCTCAGACAGGTAACGTCTCAGACAGGTAACGTCTCACATCATCACAGTCAGACAGGTAACGTCTCAGACAGGTAACGTCTCAGACAGGTAACGTCTCACATCATCACAGTCAGACAGGTAACATCTCAGACAGGTAACGTTTCACGTCGTCACAGTCAGACAGGTAACGTCTCACGTCGTCACAGTCAGAAAGGTAACGTCTCAGACAGGTAACGTCTCACGTCGTCACAGTCAGACAGGTAACGTCTCAGACAGGTAACGTCTCACGTCGTCACAGTCAGACAGGTAACGTCTCACATCATCACAGTCAGACAGGTAACGTCTCACATCATCACAGTCCGACAGGTAACGTCTCACATCATCACAGTTATACAGGTAACGCCTCAGACAGGTAACGTCTCACATCATCACAGTCAGACAGGTGACGTCTCACATCATCACAGTCAGACAGGTAACGTCTCACATCATCACAGTCAGACAGGTAACGTCTCACATCGTCACAGTCAGACAGGTAACGTCTCAGACAGGTAACATCTCACATCATCACAGTCAGACAGGTAACATCTCACATCATCACAGTCAGACAGGTAACATCTCACATCATCACAGTCAGACAGGTAACGTCTCACATCATCACAGTCAGACAGGTAACGTCTCAGACAGGTAACGTCTCACATCATCACAGTCAGACAGATAATGTGTCAGACAGGTAACGTCTCAGACAGGTAACGTCTCAGACAGGTAGCGTCTCAGACAGGTAACGTCTCAGACAGGTAACGTCTCAGACAGGTAACGTCTCAGACAGCTAACATCTCAGACAGGTAACGTCTCAGACAGGTAACGTCTCACACCATCACCCTGCGACTGGAGATATTTAGAAAGGGAATGTCTAGAACAATTGAAGAAAATGTACAGTATGTGGGGTCCTCAAGTTAAAATAAAGACCGGTGTGAGGGCCTCCAGGAAAAATATGGGTCAATGTAGGGGTCTTACGCCCAGGCCCGATTTCTCAGTGCTGATCCTAGTCCGTCCCTGCTGTTGCTGCCCCAATACAGATCCTGATGTCAGAGCCGGGCAAGCTGAAGCAGAAGATCAATGTTTGGGCCGAAGAGTACTGGAACATCACAGACGCGGCGGCCATCTTTACCTTCCTCCTGGGCCTGATGCTGAGGCTGCAGAGCGAGCCCCTGTTGGGCATCGGACGGGTCATCTACTGCGTGGACATCATCTTCTGGTACATCAGGGTGCTCGACATCTTCGGGGTCAACAAGTACCTGGGACCCTACGTCATGATGATCGGGAAAATGGTGAGGCTTTGGTTTGGTTTTGACTGTCTTGGCTGGCTATTGTAATATGAAATGTGTGTATATATAGGTAAATGTGTATATATAGGTAAATGTGTATATATAGGTAAATGTGTGTATATAGGTAAATGTGTGTATATAGGTAAATGTGTATATATAGATAAATGTGTGTATATAGGTAAATGTGTATATATAGGTAAATGTGTATATATAGGTAAATGTGTATATATAGATAAATGTGTGTATATAGGTAAATGTGTATGTAGGTAAATGTGTGTATATAGGTAAATGTGTGTATATATAGGTAAATGTGTGTATATATAGGTAAATGTGTGTATATATAGGTAAATGTGTGTATATAGGTAAATGTGTATATATAGTTAAATGTGTGTATATATAGGTAAATGTGTGTATATATAGGTAAATGTGTGTATATATAGGTAAATGTGTGTATATATAGGTAAATGTGTGTATATAGGTAAATGTGTGTATATAGGTAAATGTGTGTATATATAGGTAAATGTGTGTATATAGGTAAATGTGTGTATATAGGTAAATGTGTGTATATATAGGTAAATGTGTGTATATAGGTAAATGTGTGTATATAGGTAAATGTGTGTATATAGGTAAATGTGTGTATATAGGTAAATGTGTGTATATAGGTAAATGTGTATATATAGGTAAATGTGTGTATATAGGTAAATGTGTATATATAGGTAAATGTGTGTATATAGGTAAATGTGTGTATATATAGGTAAATGTGTGTATATAGGTAAATGTGTATATATATATAGGTAAATGTGTGTATATAGGTAAATGTGTGTATATAGGTAAATGTGTGTATATATAGGTAAATGTGTGTATATATAGGTAAATGTGTGTATATATAGGTAAATGTGTGTATATAGGTAAATGTGTGTATATAGGTAAATGTGTGTATATATAGGTAAATGTGTGTATATATAGGTAAATGTGTGTATATAGGTAAATGTGTGTATATAGGTAAATGTGTGTATATAGGTAAATGTGTGTATATAGGTAAATGTGTATATATATATAGGTAAATGTGTGTATATAGGTAAATGTGTATATAGGTAAATGTGTGTATATAGGTAAATGTGTGTATATAGGTAAATGTGTGTATATAGGTAAATGTGTGTATATAGGTAAATGTGTGTATATAGGTAAATGTGTGTATATAGGTAAATGTGTATATATAGGTAAATGTGTGTATATAGGTAAATGTGTGTATATAGGTAAATGTGTATATATAGGTAAATGTGTGTATATAGGTAAATGTGTGTATATAGGTAAATGTGTATATATATATATAGGTAAATGTGTGTATATAGGTAAATGTGTATATAGGTAAATGTGTGTATATAGGTAAATGTGTGTATATAGGTAAATGTGTGTATATAGGTAAATGTGTATATAGGTAAATGTGTGTATATAGGTAAATGTGTGTATATAGGTAAATGTGTGTATATAGGTAAATGTGTGTATATAGGTAAATGTGTATATAGGTAAATGTGTGTATATAGGTAAATGTGTATATAGGTAAATGTGTGTATATAGGTAAATGTGTGTATATAGGTAAATGTGTATATATAGGTAAATGTGTGTATATATAGGTAAATGTGTGTATATAGGTAAATGTGTGTATATAGGTAAATGTGTATATATATATAGGTAAATGTGTGTATATAGGTAAATGTGTATATAGGTAAATGTGTGTATATAGGTAAATGTGTGTATATAGGTAAATGTGTGTATATAGGTAAATGTGTGTATATAGGTAAATGTGTGTATATAGGTAAATGTGTGTATATAGGTAAATGTGTATATATAGGTAAATGTGTGTATATAGGTAAATGTGTGTATATAGGTAAATGTGTATATATAGGTAAATGTGTGTATATAGGTAAATGTGTGTATATAGGTAAATGTGTATATATATATATATAGGTAAATGTGTGTATATAGGTAAATGTGTATATAGGTAAATGTGTGTATATAGGTAAATGTGTGTATATAGGTAAATGTGTGTATATAGGTAAATGTGTATATAGGTAAATGTGTGTATATAGGTAAATGTGTGTATATAGGTAAATGTGTGTATATAGGTAAATGTGTGTATATAGGTAAATGTGTATATATAGGTAAATGTGTATATATAGGTAAATGTGTGTATATAGGTAAATGTGTGTATATAGGTAAATGTGTATATATAGGTAAATGTGTGTATATATAGGTAAATGTGTATATATATAGGTAAATGTGTGTATATATAGGTAAATGTGTGTATATAGGTAAATGTGTATATATATATATAGGTAAATGTGTATATATATAGGTACATGTGTATATATATAGGTAAATGTGTGTATATAGGTAAATGTGTGTATATAGGTAAATGTGTGTATATATAGGTAAATGTGTGTATAGAGGTAAATGTGTATATATATATAGGTAAATGTGTATATATAGGTAAATGTGTGTATATATAGGTAAATGTGTATATATAGGTAAATGTGTGTATATATAGGTAAATGTGTATATATATAGGTAAATGTGTGTATATAGGTAAATGTGTGTATAAAGGTAAATGTGTGTATATATAGGTAACTGTCAAAATAAAGGAAACGCCAACATAAAGTGTGTTTATAGGGGCGTTGGGTCACCACCAGTCAGAACAGCTTCAATGCACCTCCTCATAGATTCTACAAGTGTCTGTAACTCTCTATAGGAGGGATGGGACACTGTTCTATTGGAGGGATGAGACACCATTCTATTGGAGGGATGAGGCACCGTTCTATTGGAGGGATGAGACACCATTCTATTGGAGGGATGAGACACCGTTCTATTGGAGGGATGAGGCACCATTCTATTGGAGGGATGAGGCACCATTCTATAGGAGGGATGAGGCACCATTCTATTGGAGGGATGAGACACCATTCTATTGGAGGGATGAGACACCGTTCTATTGGAGGGATGAGGCACCATTCTATTGGAGGGATGAGACACCGTTCTATTGGAGGGATGAGACACCGTTCTATTGGAGGGATGAGACACCGTTCTATTTGAGGGATGAGACACCGTTCTATTGGAGGGATGAGACATCGTTCTATTGGAGGGATGAGGCACCATTCTATTGGAGGGATGAGACACTGTTCTATTGGAGGGATGAGACACCGTTCTATTGGAGGGATGAGGCACCATTCTATTGGACGGATGAGGCACCATTCTATTGGACGGATGAGACACCATTCTATTGGAAGGATGAGACATCGTTCTTCAACGAGAAATTCCATCGTTTGGTGTTTTGTTGGTGGTGAAAAAAAAGGAATAGATTTCCTCAGTCTGAATTGGCCCCAGATGACTGACGTGTTGTGTTCTATGTCCATGTTGTGTTCTATGTCCTCTAGATGACTGACATGTTGTGTTCTATGTCCATGTTGTGTTCTATGTCCTCTAGATGACTGACATGTTGTGTTCTATGTCCTCTAGATGACTGACGTGTTGTGTTCTATGTCCTCTATATGACTGACGTGTTGTGTTCTATGTCCTCTATATGACTGACGTGTTGTGTTCTATGTCCTCCAGATGACTGACATGTTGTGTTCTATGTCCTCTAGATGACTGACATGTTGTGTTCTATGTCCTCTAGATGACTGACATGTTGTGTTCTATGTCCTCTAGATGACTGACATGTTGTGTTCTATGTCCATGTTGTGTTCTATGTCCTCTAGATGACTGACATGTTGTGTTCTATGTCCTCCAGATGACTGACGTGTTGTGTTCTATGTCCTCCAGATGACTGACGTGTTGTGTTCTATGTCCTCTAGATGACTGACATGTTGTGTTCTATGTCCTCTAGATGACTGACATGTTGTGTTCTATGTCTATGTTGTGTTCTATGTCCTCCAGATGACTGACGTGTTGTGTTCTATGTCCTCCAGATGACTGACATGTTGTGTTCTATGTCCTCCAGATGACTGACATGTTGTTTTCTATGTCCTCTAGATGACTGACGTGTTGTGTTCTATGTCCTCTAGATGACTGACATGTTGGGTTCTATGTCCTCCAGATGACTGACATGTTGGGTTCTATGTCCTCCAGATGACTGACATGTTGGGTTCTATGTCCTCCAGTTGACTGACATGTTGTGTTCTATGTCCTCTAGATGACTGACATGTTGGGTTCTATGTCCTTTAGATGATTGACATGTTGGGTTCTATGTCCTCTAGATGATTGACATGCTGTACTTCGTGGTGATCATGCTGGGTTCTATGTCCTCTAGATGATTGACATGTTGTACTTCGTGGTGATCATGCTGGGTTCTATGTCCTCCAGATGATTGACATGTTGTACTTCGTGGTGATCATGCTGGGTTCTATGTCCTCCAGATGATTGACATGTTGTACTTCGTGGTGATCATGCTGGGTTCTATGTCCTCCAGATGATTGACATGTTGTGTTCTATGTCCTCCAGATGACTGACATGTTGTACTTCGTGGTGATCATGCTGGGTTCTATGTCCTCCAGATGATTGACATGTTGTACAAACTAACTCTCCATGTATTGTTTGTGTAAGTAAAATGACCAACGATACATATTGATTTATCCTTAATAAGTGATCCCACTAACAAGAAAGTGTGTTTTTTCTCTTAACAAATGGAAAAGGATTGGTCCTCTTTTTTCCCGTGATCATCTGCCTGCTAGAGATACTGTGTTGTATTCCAAAGTGCACCCTATTCCCTATGTAGTGCACTCTTTTTTACCATAGGCAATGAGGGAATAGGGTGCCTCTTTGGGATGATGTCACTGCTTCAGATAGTAAGAGGTGTTGTGGTTTTAGTCTCTGCCCAGAGGAAGACAAACCAGTCCCGCATGGAAGAGTCTAATCACATTTTCATAACTGTACAATCCAAGCAATTCATTATAAAACTCTATAGACACAACAACATCGACCAGATATCAGACACCAATCCATTATAAAACTCTATAGACACAACAACATCGACCAGATATCAGACACCAATCCATTATAAAACTCTATAGACACAACAACATCGACCAGAGATCAGACACCAATCCATTATAAAACTCTATAGACACAACAACATCATCCAGAGATCAGACACCAATCCATTATAAAACTCTATAGACACAACAACATCATCCAGATATCAGACACCAATCCATTATAAAACTCTATAGACACAACAACATCGACCAGAGATCAGACACCAATCCATTATAAAACTCTATAGACACAACAACATCGACCAGAGATCAGACACCAATCCATTATAAAACTCTATAGACACAACAACATCATCCAGAGATCAGACACCAATCCATTATAAAACTCTATAGACACAACAACATCATCCAGAGATCAGACACCAATCCATTATAAAACTCTATAGACACAACAACATCATCCAGAGATCAGACACCAATCCATTATAAAACTCTATAGACACAACAACATCGACCAGAGATCAGACACCAATCCATTATAAAACTCTATAGACACAACAACATCATCCAGAGATCAGACACCAATCCATTATAAAACTCTATAGACACAACAACATCATCCAGAGATCAGACACCAATCCATTATAAAACTCTATAGACACAACAACATCATCCAGAGATCAGACACCAATCCATTATAAAACGCTATAGACGGTATAGACACAACAACATCATCCAGATATCTGACACCAATCCATTATAAAACGCTACAGACGATATAGACACAACAACATCATCCAGAGATCAGACACCAATCCATTATAAAACTCTATAGACACAACAACATCATCCAGAGATCAGACACCAATCCATTATAAAACTCTATAGACACAACAACATCATCCAGAGATCAGACACCAATCCATTATAAAACAGTATCGACACAACAACATTGACCAGAGATCAGACACCAATCCATTATAAAACGCTATAGACACAACAACATCGACCAGAGATCAGACACCAATCCATTATAAAACGCTATAGACACAACAACATCATCCAGAGATCAGACACCAATCCATTATAAAACTCTATAGACGGTATAGACACAGCAACATCATCCAGAGATCAGACACCAATCCATTATAAAACTCTATAGACGGTATAGACACAACAACATTATCCAGAGATCAGACACCAATCCATTATAAAACTCTATAGACACTCTATAAACATGTCTATGTCCTCTAGATGACTGACATGTTGGGTTCTATGTCCTCCAGATGACTGACATGTTGGGTTCTATGTCCTCCAGATGACTGACATGTTGGGTTCTATGTCCTCCAGTTGACTGACATGTTGTGTTCTATGTCCTCTAGATGACTGACATGTTGGGTTCTATGTCCTTTAGATGATTGACATGTTGGGTTCTATGTCCTCTAGATGATTGACATGCTGTACTTCGTGGTGATCATGCTGGGTTCTATGTCCTCTAGATGATTGACATGTTGTACTTCGTGGTGATCATGCTGGGTTCTATGTCCTCCAGATGATTGACATGTTGTACTTCGTGGTGATCATGCTGGGTTCTATGACCTCCAGATGATTGACATGTTGTACTTCGTGGTGATCATGCTGGGTTCTATGTCCTCCAGATGATTGACATGTTGTGTTCTATGTCCTCCAGATGACTGACATGTTGTACTTCGTGGTGATCATGCTGGGTTCTATGTCCTCCAGATGATTGACATGTTGTACTTCGTGGTGATCATGCTGGGTTCTATGTCCTCCAGATGATTGACATGTTGTGTTCTATGTCCTCTAGATGATTGACATGTTGTACTTCGTGGTGATCATGCTGGTGGTGTTGATGAGTTTCGGCGTGGCGCGGCAGGCCATCCTGCACCCTGATGAGATCCCAACATGGCGTCTGGCCAGGAACATCTTCTACATGCCTTACTGGATGATCTATGGGGAAGTGTTCGCTGACTCCATAGACCGTAAGAGTAGCATTAATAGTAAGATTCTGTTTCCTGTTTCATGGGTGGATGATCAATTCAATCCTAATCCCATGATGGTTGTGATGGTGGTGTGTTGTCGTAGTCTCAATCCCAGAGGAACAAACCTTGTGTTCTGGTCCTAATCTCTGTAGTCTCATTCCCAGTGGAACAAACCTGGTGTTCTGGTCCTAATCTCTGTAGTCTCATTCCCAGTGGAACAAACCTGGTGTTCTGGTCCTAATCTCTGTAGTCTCATTCCCAGTGGAACAAACCTGGTGTTCTGGTCCTAATCTCTGTAGTCTCATTCCCAGTGGAACAAACCTGGTGTTCTGGTCCTAATCTCTGTAGTCTCATTCCCAGTGGAACAAACCTGGTGTTCTGGTCCTAATCTCTGTAGTCTCATTCCCAGTGGAACAAACCTGGTGTTCTGGTCCTTATCTCTGTAGTCTCATTCCCAGTGGAACAAACCTGGTGTTCTGGTCCTAATCTCTGTAGTCTCATTCCCAGAGGAACAAACCTGGTGTTCTGGTCCTAATCTCTGTAGTCTCATTCCCAGTGGAACAAACCTGGTGGTCTGGTCTGTGTCTGTGTGTGTGTGTGTGTGTGTGTGTGTGTGTGTGTGTGTGTGTGTGTGTGTGTGTGTGTGTGTGTGTGTGTGTGTGTGTGTGTGTGTGTGTGTGTGTGTGTGTGTGTGTGTGTGTGTGTGTGTGTGTGTGTGTGTGTGTGGTCCTTTACTTCCTCTGCTGGTTGACTAACCCAATAACACTCAATTTAATTCCTAATGATATAACCTTGGTCACTGACACAATTTAATTCCTAATGATATAACCTTGGTCACTAACACAGTTTAATTCCTAATAATATAACCTTGGTCACTGACACAATTTAATTCCTAATGATATAACCTTGGTCACTGACACAATTGAATTGCTAATGATATAACCTTGGTCACTAACACAGTTTAATTCCTAATGATATAACCTTGGTCACTAACACAGTTTAATTCCTAATGATATAACCTTGGTCACTAACACAGTTTAATTCCTAATGATATAACCTTGGTCACTGACACAATTTAATTCCTAATGATATAACCTTGGTCACTGACACAATTTAATTCCTAATGATATAACCTTGGTCACTGACACAATTTAATTCCTAATGATATAACCTTGGTCACTGACACAGTTTAATTCCTAGTGATATAACCTTGGTCACTAACACAGTTTAATTCCTAGTGATATAACCTTGGTCACTAACACAGTTTAATTCCTAGTGATATAACCCGTGTCACACTATAATCATATCCACAATCCAGATACAGTCACGTATTGGTTTAGTAACACAGACTCCAGATGTTAAAGACAGGTGACAGTGTGTTGGAGACAGGTGACAGTGTGTTGGAGACAGGTGACAGTGTGTTGGAGACAGGTGACAGTGTGTTGGAGACAGGTGACAGTGTGTTGTGTACAGTCACGTATTGGTTTAGTAACACAGACTCCAGATGTTAAAGACAGGTGACAGTGTGTTGGAGACAGGTGACAGTGTGTTGGAGACAGGTGACAGTGTGTTGGAGACAGGTGACAGTGTGTTGTGTACAGTCACGTATTGGTTTAGTAACACAGACTCCAGATGTTAAAGACAGGTGACAGTGTGTTGGAGACAGGTGACAGTGTGTTGGAGACAGGTGACAGTGTGTTGGAGACAGGTGACAGTGTGTTGGAGACAGGTGACAGTGTGTTGTGTACAGTCACGTATTGGTTTAGTAACACAGACTCCAGATGTTAAAGACAGGTGACAGTGTGTTGGAGACAGGTGACAGTGTGTTGGAGACATGTGACAGTGTGTTGGAGACAGTGTGTTGGAGACAGGTGACAGTGTGTTGGAGACAGGTGACAGTGTGTTGGTGACAGTGTGTTGGAGACAGGTGACAGTGTGTTGGAGACAGGTGACAGTGTGTTGGAGACAGGTGACAGTGTGTTGGTGACAGTGTGTTGGAGACAGGTGACAGTGTGTTGGTGACAGTGTGTTGGTGACAGTGTGTTGGAGACAGGTGACAGTGTGTTGTGTACAGTGTGTTGGAGACAGGTGACAGTGTGTTGGAGACAGTGTGTTGGTGACAGTGTGTTGGAGACAGGTGACAGTGTGTTGGTGACAGTGTGTTGGTGACAGTGTGTTGGAGACAGGTGACAGTGTGTTGTGTACAGTCACGTATTGGTTTAGTAACACAGACTCCAGATGTTAAAGACAGGTGACAGTGTGTTGGAGACAGGTGACAGTGTGTTGGAGACAGGTGACAGTGTGTTGGAGACAGGTGACAGTGTGTTGGTGACAGTGTGTTGGAGACAGGTGACAGTGTGTTGTGTACAGTCACGTTTTGGTTTAGTAACACAGACTCCAGATGTTAAAGACAGGTGACAGTGTGTTGGTGACAGGTGACAGTGTGTTGGAGACAGGTGACAGTGTGTTGGTGACAGTGTGTTGGTGACAGTGTGTTGGTGACAGTGTGTTGGAGACAGGTAGACAGTGTGTTGGTGACAGTGTGTTGGAGACAGGAGACAGTGTGTTGGAGACAGTGTGTTGGAGACAGGTGACAGTGTGTTGGAGACAGTGTGTTGGAGACAGGTGACAGTGTGTTGGAGACAGGTGACAGTGTGTTGGAGACAGGTGACAGTGTGTTGGAGACAGTGTGTTGGAGACAGGAGACAGTGTGTTGGAGACAGTGTGTTGGTGACAGTGTGTTGTTGACAGTGTGTTGGTGACAGTGTGTTGGTGACAGTGTGTTGGAGACAGGTGACAGTGTGTTGGAGACAGTGTGTTGGAGACAGGTGACAGTGTGTTGGAGACAGGTGACAGTGTGTTGGTGACAGTGTGTTGGAGACAGGTGACATAATGATTAGACAAAATAGGCCTACAACAAAAGCCTTTCGGTGCTTTGTCCTCTGTGTGTTGGAGACAGGTGACAGTGTGTTGGAGACAGGTGACAGTGTGTTGTGTACAGTCACGTATTGGTTTAGTAACACAGACTCCAGATGTTAAAGACAGGTGACAGTGTGTTGGAGACAGGTGACAGTGTGTTGGAGACAGGTGAGAGTGTGTTGGAGACAGGTGACAGTGTGTTGGTGACAGGTGACAGTGTATTGGAGACAGGTGACAGTGTGTTGGAGACAGGTGACAGTGTGTTGGTGACAGGTGACAGTGTATTGGAGACAGGTGACAGTGTGTTGGAGACAGTGTGTTGGTGACAGTGTGTTGGAGACAGGTGACAGTGTGTTGGAGACAGGTGACAGTGTGTTGGAGACAGGTGACAGTGTGTTGGAGACAGGTGACAGTGTGTTGTGTACAGTCACGTAATGGTTTAATAACACAGACTCCAGATGTTAAAGACTTGATGTAACTCTACATATAGACGGATGTCTATAACAGTGTGTTGGAGACAGGTGACAGTGTGTTGGAGACAGTGTGTTGGTGACAGTGTGTTTGTGACAGTGTGTTGGTGACAGTGTGTTGGTGACAGTGTGTTGGTGACAGTGTGTAATGGACTCATAATGATTTGACTGGTCACATGCATCCACTGAGTTAAATCAATTGAACTAAAATGAAAGACTTTAAGGACAGGTTTATTTAAAATGGTAAAATATTTAAAATGATAAAGTTCTCCATGAATTATTCCTAACATTAAAACTAACTCTCCATGTATTGTTTGTGTAAGTAAAATGACCAACGATACATATTGATTTATCCTTAATAAGTGATCCCACTAACAAGAAAGTGTGTTTTTTCTCTTAACAAATGGAAAAGGATTGGTCCTCTTTTTTCCCGTGATCATCTGCCTGCTAGAGATACTGTGTTGTATTCCAAAGTGCACCCTATTCCCTATGTAGTGCACTCTTTTTTACCATAGGCAATGAGGGAATAGGGTGCCTCTTTGGTATGATGTCACTGCTTCAGATAGTAAGAGGTGTTGTGGTTTTAGTCTCTGCCCAGAGGAAGACAAACCAGTCCCGCATGGAAGAGTCTAATCACATTTTCATAACTGTACAATCCAAGCAATTCATTATAAAACTCTATAGACACAACAACATCGACCAGATATCAGACACCAATCCATTATAAAACTCTATAGACACAACAACATCGACCAGAGATCAGACACCAATCCATTATAAAACTCTATAGACACAACAACATCATCCAGAGATCAGACACCAATCCATTATAAAACTCTATAGACACAACAACATCATCCAGATATCAGACACCAATCCATTATAAAACTCTATAGACACAACAACATCGACCAGAGATCAGACACCAATCCATTATAAAACTCTATAGACACAACAACATCGACCAGAGATCAGACACCAATCCATTATAAAACTCTATAGACACAACAACATCATCCAGAGATCAGACACCAATCCATTATAAAACTCTATAGACACAACAACATCATCCAGAGATCAGACACCAATCCATTATAAAACTCTATAGACACAACAACATCATCCAGAGATCAGACACCAATCCATTATAAAACTCTATAGACACAACAACATCGACCAGAGATCAGACACCAATCCATTATAAAACTCTATAGACACAACAACATCATCCAGAGATCAGACACCAATCCATTATAAAACTCTATAGACACAACAACATCATCCAGAGATCAGACACCAATCCATTATAAAACTCTATAGACACAACAACATCATCCAGAGATCAGACACCAATCCATTATAAAACGCTATAGACGGTATAGACACAACAACATCATCCAGATATCTGACACCAATCCATTATAAAACGCTACAGACGATATAGACACAACAACATCATCCAGAGATCAGACACCAATCCATTATAAAACTCTATAGACACAACAACATCATCCAGAGATCAGACACCAATCCATTATAAAACTCTATAGACACAACAACATCATCCAGAGATCAGACACCAATCCATTATAAAACAGTATCGACACAACAACATCGACCAGAGATCAGACACCAATCCATTATAAAACGCTATAGACACAACAACATCGACCAGAGATCAGACACCAATCCATTATAAAACGCTATAGACACAACAACATCATCCAGAGATCAGACACCAATCCATTATAAAACTCTATAGACGGTATAGACACAGCAACATCATCCAGAGATCAGACACCAATCCATTATAAAACTCTATAGACGGTATAGACACAACAACATTATCCAGAGATCAGACACCAATCCATTATAAAACTCTATAGACACAACAAC
Source organism: Oncorhynchus mykiss (assembly GCF_013265735.2). NCBI lineage: Eukaryota > Metazoa > Chordata > Actinopteri > Salmoniformes > Salmonidae > Oncorhynchus > Oncorhynchus mykiss. The sequence continues at coordinate 9,038,655 of NC_048590.1, read as the reverse complement.
ATCATCCAGAGATCAGACACCAATCCATTATAAAACTCTATAGACACAACAACATCGACCAGAGATCAGACACCAATCCATTATAAAACGGTATAGACGGTATAGACACAACAACATCGACCAGAGATCAGACACCAATCCATTATCAAACGGTATAGACACAACAACATCATCCAGAGATCAGACACCAATCCATTATAAAACTCTATAGACACAACAACATCATCCAGAGATCAGACACCAATCCATTATAAAACGGTATAGACGGTATAGACACAACAACATCATCCAGAGATCAGACACCAATCCATTATAAAACGGTATAGACACAACAACATCGACCAGAGATCAGACACCAATCCATTATAAAACGGTATAGACGGTATAGACACAACAACATCATCCAGAGATCAGACACCAATCCATTATAAAACGGTATAGACACAACAACATCGACCAGAGATCAGACACCAATCCATTATAATACTCTATAGACACAACAACATCATCCAGAGATCAGACACCAATCCATTATAAAACTCTATAGACACAACAACATCATCCAGAGATCAGACACCAATCCATTATAAAACTCTATAGACACAACAACATCGACCAGAGATCAGACACCAATCCATTATAAAACTCTATAGACGGTATAGACACAACAACATCATCCAGAAATCAGACACCAATCCATTATAAAACTCTATAGACGGTATAGACACAACAACATCGACCAGAGATCAGACACCAATCCATTATAAAACTCTATAGACGGTATAGACACAACAACATCGACCAGAGATCAGACACCAATCCATTATAAAACGGTATAGACACAACAACATCATCCAGAGATCAGACACCAATCCATTATAAAACTCTATAGACACAACAACATCATCCAGAGATCAGACACCAATCCATTATAAAACTCTATAGACGGTATAGACACAACAACATCATCCAGAGATCAGACACCAATCCATTATAAAACTCTATAGACACAACAACATCATCCAGAGATCAGACACCAATCCATTATAAAACTCTATAGACACAACAACATCATCCAGAGATCAGACACCAATCCATTATAAAACTCTATAGACACAACAACATCGACCAGAGATCAGACACCAATCAATTTAGCTACTGATCTGACATATTGGATGGGATCCAAGCATTCTATGGCAATGGTCAGACACCAATCCATTTAGCTACTGATCTGACATATTGGATGGGATCCAAGTATTCTATGGCAATGGTCAGACACCAATCCATTTAGTTACTGATCTGAAATATTGGATGGGATCCAAGCATTCTATGGCAATGGTCAGACACCAATCCATTATAAAACGGTATAGACACAACAACATCGACCAGAGATCAGACACCAATCCATTTAGCTACTGATCTGAAATATTGGATGGGATCCAAGCATTCTATGGCAATGGTCAGACACCAATCCATTATAAAACGGTATAGACACAACAACATCGACCAGAGATCAGACACCAATCCATTTAGCTACTGATCTGAAATATTGGATGGGATCCAAGCATTCTATGGCAATGGAACTTCTCTATTATAAATCAATGTGATTGGTGAGCAAACTAATGGGATCAAATTAATGTTACTGAAGTGAAAACTGAAGGGATGATTATAATTATTTTGTATTACATTGCATTCAATTTAATCAAAATGATTTTAATCAAATCCTACTCAACGGAGAGGCACGGTCCTCCTCTTGGCAGACTCATGTTGGTTATCGATTATTAGTTTTGGTTGTTGTTGTTGTATTGTTGTTCTCTTCTGTTTCTCTGATTTTTTCTCTCTCTCTTCCTTTCTCTCTCTCTCTCTCTCTCTCTGTCTCTGTCTCTCTCTCTCTCTCTCTCTCTCTTTCTCTCTATCTTTCTCTCTCTCTCTCTTCTTTCTCTTTGTCTCCCTGTCTCTCTATCTTGCTTCCTCTCTCTCTCTCTCTCTCTCTCTCTCTCTATCTCTCTCTCTCTGTCTCTGTCTCTGTCTCTCTCTCTCTCTCTCTCTTTCTCTCTATATCTTTCTCTGTCTCTCTCTCTCTCTCTCTCTCTCTCTCTCTCTCTCTCTCTCTCTCTCTCTATCTTTCTCTCTCTGTCTCTGTCTCTCTCTCTCTCTCTCTCTCTCTTTCTCTCTATATCTTTCTCTGTCTCTCTCTCTCTCTCTCTCTCTCTCTCTCTGTCTCTTTCTCTCTCTCTCTTTCTCTCTATATCTTTCTCTCTCTCTCCTTCTTTCTCTTTGTCTCCCTGTCTCTCTCTATCTTTCTTCCTCTCTCTCTCTCATCTTTTTCCACTTCCATCACATGGTTGATTGGTAGTCTATGCAATGGAAATCAATCGTAAGTATCTAATTGTACAATACACTCATACAATCCTACATGATGTACTACCACAGTACAAAATATACTGGACAAAACCAGCGTTTTGCTTTTATATCAAACGATTAAATTGATTCAGGTGAACGAATCAAATTTAGATAAATTGATTCAGGCGAACGAATCAAATTTAGATCAATTGATTCAGGCGAACGAATCAAATTTAGATCAATTGATTCAGGCGAACAAATCAAATTTTGATCAATTCATTCAGGCAAACGAATCAAATTTAGATCAATTGATGCAGGCAAACGAATCAAATTTAGATCAATTGATTCAGGCGAACAAATCCAATTTTGATCAATTGAAAAATACAGCAAATGTACAAGTTGTTTTAGCCATTCATTCTGGTGTTATTAATTCCCTGCTGGAAGGGCCCTTTGGGGTTTGCCATTCATTCTGGTGTTATTAATTCCCTGCTGGAAGGGCCCTTTGGGGTTTGCCATTCATTCTGGTGTTATTAATTCCCTGCTGGAAGGGCCCTTTGGGGTTTGCCATTCATTCTGGTGTTATTAATTCCCTGCTGGAAGGGCCCTTTGGGGTTTGCCATTCATTCTGGTATTATTCATTCCCTGCTGGAAGGGCCCTTTGGGGTGTGCCATTCATTCTGGTATTATTAATTCCCTGCTGGAAGGGCCCTTTGGGGTGTGCCATTCATTCTGGTATTATTAATTCCCTGCTGGAAGGGCCCTTTGGGGTTTGGAAAAGAGTGTTAAAAATAAAATAAATAAAAAGTTGCCATAGTAACCTATCGAAGTAATAAGACCAGATATTTTAATATATTTCACTTGGACTATATTTCACTGCTTTTGCTTAAGTAAAACTGTTTTAGAAATTCTTTGATTACCATGAAAATACTTTTAAAGAGCTGACGAAAGTCACAATTTTCTTCATGGCAAAGTACCATCTAGTAGTAGTAGTAGTAGTAGTAATAGTAGTAGTAGTAGTCATTGTAGTAGTAGTAGTAGTAGTAGTAGCAGTAGTAGTAGTAGCAGTATTAGTAGTAGGCGTATTAGTAGTAGTAGTAGTAGTAGTAGTAGTAGTAGTAGTAATAACAGTAGTAGTAGTCGTTGTAGTAGCAGTAGTAGTAGTAGTAGCAGTAGTAGTAGTAGCAGTATTAGTAGTAGTAGTAGTAGTAGTAGCAGCAGTATTAGTATAGTAGTAGTAGTAGTAGTAGTAGTAGTATCAGTAGTAGTAGTATCAGTAGTAGTAGTAGTAGTAGTAGTAGTAGTAATAGTAGTAGTAATAGTATCAGTAGTAGTATCAGTAGTATCAGTAGTAGTAGTATCAGTAGTAGTAGTAGTAGTATTAGTTGTAGTAGTATCAGTAGTAGTAGTAGTAGTATCAGTAGTAGTATCAGTAGTAGTAGTAGTAGTAGTATCAGTAGTAGTAGTAGTAGTAGTATTAGTAGTATTAGTATCAGTAGTAGTAGTAGTAATATCAGTAGTAGTACTGTGGACTGACATTGAGCCTGTTTCCAGCACCATGTGGTGATAACATGTACGATGAGGATGGGAAGAAGCTGCCTCCTTGCATCCCCGGAGCCTGGCTCACTCCAGCCATCATGGCCTGCTACCTGCTGGTGGCCAACATCCTCCTGGTCAACTTACTCATCGCTGTCTTCAAGTAAGTCGTGGATCCCACTTCTGACACCAGCGTAACGGAACGGTAGGGAGCAGCACGAGGTCTGAAGTGAAGTCATAACTTTGTGGCGAGCAGTCGGTCCAATGAAAACCCTCTCCATTCAGGGTGTGATAATCACAGTCATTACAGACATTACGGACAGCTACAGTCATTACATCATGCATTATGCATTCATGTAGTTGACTGTGTTGTGGTGTTGTGTAGGAGACCTGGGGATTTAACCTGGTTCATTCATGTAGTTGACTGTGTTGTGGTGTTGTGTAGGAGACCTGGGGATTTAACCTGGTTCATTCATGTAGTTGACTGTGTTGTGGTGTTGTGCAGGAGACATTGGGATTTAACCTGGTTCATTCATGTAGTTGACTGTGTTGTGGTGTTGTGTAGGAGACCTGGGGATTTAACCTGGTTCATTCATGTAGTTGACTGTGTTGTGGTGTTGTGTAGGAGACATTGGGATTTAACCTGGTTCATTCATGTAGTTGACTGTGTTGTGGTGTTGTGTAGGAGACCTGGGGATTTAACCTGGTTCATTCATGTAGTTGACTGTGTTGTGGTGTTGTGTAGGAGACCTGGGGATTTAACCTGGTTCATTCATGTAGTTGACTGTGTTGTGGTGTTGTGTAGGAGACCTGGGGATTTAACCTGGTTCATTCATGTAGTTGACTGTGATGTGGTGTTGTGTAGGAGACATTGGGATTTAACCTGGTTCATTCATGTAGTTGACTGTGTTGTGGTGTTGTGTAGGAGACCTGGGGATTTAACCTGGTTCATTCATGTAGTTGACTGTGTTGTGGTGTTGTGTAGGAGACCTGGGGATTTAACCTGGTTCATTCATGTAGTTGACTGTGTTGTGGTGTTGTGTAGGAGACCTGGGGATTTAACCTGGTTCATTCATGTAGTTGACTGTGTTGTGGTGTTGTGTAGGAGACCTGGGGATTTAACCTGGTTCATTCATGTAGTTGACTGTGTTGTGGTGTTGTGTAGGAGACCTGGGGATTTAACCTGGTTCATTCATGTAGTTGACTGTGTTGTGGTGTTGTGCAGGAGACCTGGGGATTTAACCTGGTTCATTCATGTAGTTGACTGTGTTGTGGTGTTGTGTAGGAGACCTGGGGATTTAACCTGGTTCATTCATGTAGTTGACTGTGTTGTGGTGTTGTGTAGGAGACATTGGGATTTAACCTGGTTCATTCATGTAGTTGACTGTGTTGTGGTGTTGTGTAGGAGACCTGGGGATTTAACCTGGTTCATTCATGTAGTTGACTGTGTTGTGGTGTTGTGTAGGAAACCTGGGGATTTAACCTGGTTCATTCATGTAGTTGACTGTGTTGTGGTGTTGTGCAGGAGACATTGGGATTTAACCTGGTTCATTCATGTAGTTGACTGTGTTGTGGTGTTGTGCAGGAGACATTGGGATTTAACCTGGTTCATTCATGTAGTTGACTGTGTTGTGGTGTTGTGCAGGAGACATTGGGATTTAACCTGGTTCATTCATGTAGTTGACTGTGTTGTGGTGTTGTGTAGGAGACCTGGGGATTTAACCTGGTTCATTCATGTAGTTGACTGTGTTGTGGTGTTGTGCAGGAGACATTGGGATTTAACCTGGTTCATTCATGTAGTTGACTGTGTTGTGGTGTTGTGTAGGAGACCTGGGGATTTAACCTGGTTCATTCATGTAGTTGACTGTGTTGTGGTGTTGTGTAGGAGACCTGGGGATTTAACCTGGTTCATTCATGTAGTTGACTGTGATGTGGTGTTGTGTAGGAGACCTGGGGATTTAACCTGGTTCATTCATGTAGTTGACTGTGTTGTGGTGTTGTGCAGGAGACCTGGGGATTTAACCTGGTTCATTCATGTAGTTGACTGTGTTGTGGTGTTGTGTAGGAGACCTGGGGATTTAACCTGGTTCATTCATGTAGTTGACTGTGTTGTGGTGTTGTGCAGGAGACCTGGGGATTTAACCTGGTTCATTCATGTAGTTGACTGTGTTGTGGTGTTGTGTAGGAGACATTGGGATTTAACCTGGTTCATTCATGTAGTTGACTGTGTTGTGGTGTTGTGTAGGATACCTGGGGATTTAACCTGGTTCATTCATGTAGTTGACTGTGTTGTGGTGTTGTGTAGGAGACCTGGGGATTTAACCTGGGTCATTCATGTAGTTGACTGTGTTGTGGTGTTGTGTAGGAGACCTGGGGATTTAACCTGGTTCATTCATGTAGTTGACTGTGTTGTGGTGTTGTGTAGGAGACCTGGGGATTTAACCTGGTTCATTCATGTAGTTGACTGTGTTGTGGTGTTGTGCAGGAGACATTGGGATTTAACCCCGTTGGTAAAAAAAAACAGCTCCCTGATTGATCCGCTTTTTCCGTCCTGACCCTCTGACCAACAGCAACACCTTCTTAGAGGTCAAGTCCGTCTCCAACCAGATCTGGAAGTTCCAGCGTTACCAGCTGATCATGAAGTTCCACGACCGGCCCCTCCTCCCTCCGCCCCTCATCATCTTCAGCCACATCTACATCGTTCTGAAGCACGTCTGTCGTCGCTGCAAGAGGAGAACAGAGGGAGAGCAGGACGACAGGGACAACAAAGGACTACGTCAGTGGTTTTCGGGGATATGGGTTGACTCTGATTGGATGACTGGTTGATTGATTGGTTGACTCTGATTGGATGACTGATTGATTGGTTGACTGATTGGATGACTGGTTGATTGGTTGACTCTGATTGGATGACTGATTGATTGATTGATTGGTTGACTCTGATTGGATGACTGATTGATTGGTTGACTGATTGTATGACTGGTTGATTGGTTGACTCTGATTGGATGACTGATTGATTGATTGGTTGACTGATTGGATGACTGGTTGATTGGTTGACTCTGATTGGATGACTGGTTGATTGATTGGTTGACTCTGATTGGATGACTGATTGATTGGTTGACTGATTGGATGACTGGTTGATTGGTTGACTCTGATTGGATGACTGATTGATTGATTGGTTGACTCTGATTGGATGACTGATTGATTGGTTGACTGATTGGATGACTGATTGATTGGTTGACTCTGATTGGATGACTGATTGATTGGTTGACTCTGATTGGATGACTGATTGATTGGTTGACTCTGATTGGATGACTGATTGATTGATTGGTTGACTCTGATTGGATGACTGATTGATTGATTGGTTGACTCTGATTGGGTGACTGGTTGATTGGTTGAGTGATTGGATGACTGGGTGATTGGTTGAGTGATTGGATGACTGGTTGATTGGTTGACTGATTGGATGACTGGTTGATTGGTTGAGTGATTGGATGGCTGGTTGATTGGTTGAGTGATTGGATGACTTGGTTGATTGATTAGCTAGCTGGCTAACTGGCTGAAATGGTTTTCTGGCTGGCCCGCTGGTTGGTTGGCTGTCTGGTTGGTTGGCTGGGTTGACTGATTGGATGACTGGTTGATTGGTTGACTGATTGGATGACTCGTTGATTGGTTGAGTGATTGGATGACTAGTTGATTGGTTGACTGATTGGATGACTGGTTGATTGGTTGTGATTGGATGGCTGGTTGATTGGTTGAGTGATTGGATGACTTGGTTGATTGATTAGCTAGCTGGCTAACTGGCTGAAATGGTTTTCTGGCTGGCCCGCCGGTTGGTTGGCTGTCTGGTTGGTTGGCTGGGTTGACTGATTGGTCCTTCCGAGACCGATGTCAGTGCGTTCTACCAGGTTTCAGAAGCAGTTAAACTCCACCCACCTCGGCTCCAGCGTGTGACGTGTGTTTCTCTCTCTGACAGAGCTGCTGCTGAACGCTGAGGAGCTGAAGGCTCTGTATGACTTCGAGGAGCAGTGTGTGGAGGAGTATTTCAGAGAGAAGGAGGACGAGGAGCAGTCGTCTAGCAACGAACGCATCCGGGTCACATCTGAGAGGTCGGAGACCGGACAGCTATGGTCTTTCCTCTTTGGGGGAACTACCTACATTTAAATTAGCCTTGTAGAACTGTCTCAGTATTCGCTACAGTTATTCATATTTATTAGCAATACATTTGGTGTAATCATTTAGTAATACATTTGGTGTAATCCCAATACATTTGGTGTAATCCCAATACATTTGGTGTAATCCCAATACAGTTGGTGTAATCCCAATACAGTTGGTGTAATCCCAATACATTTGGTGTAATCCCAATACATTTGGTGTAATCATTTAGTAATACATTTGGTGTAATCCCAATACATTTGGTGTAATCCCAATACATTTGGTGTAATCCCAATACATTTGGTGTAATCCCAATACAGTTGGTGTAATCCCAATACATTTGGTGTAATCCCAATACATGTGGTGTAATCCCAATACATTTGGTGTAATCACAATACATTTGGTGTAATCATTTAGTAATACATTTGGTGTAATCATTTAGTAATACATTTGGTGTAATCCCAATACATTTGGTGTAATCCCAATACAGTTGGTGTAATCCCAATACAGTTGGTGTAATCCCAATACAGTTGGTGTAATCCCAATACAGTTGGTGTAATCACAATACATTTGGTGTAATCCCAATACAGTTGGTGTAATCCCAATACATTTGGTGTAATCCCAATACATTTGGTGTAATCCCAATACATGTGGTGTAATCCCAATACATTTGGTGTAATCCCAATACAGTTGGTGTAATCCCAATACATTTGGTGTAATCGGCAGGGTGAGTAAAGAGTTGTGGTACCATTGACTCTCCCTCCTCTCAGGGTGGAGAACATGTCGATGCGTCTGGAGGAGGTGAACGAGAGGGAGCACTCCATGAAGGCTTCCCTGCAGACGGTGGACCTGCGACTGGGTCAGCTGGAGGAGTTCTCTGGACGTATGATGAACGCCCTGGAGAAGCTGGCCGGGGTGGACCACAACGACCTGGTCAGAACCCAGTCGGGGGTCTCCTCAGTCTGCGACACGTCCTCTCTGCTCCGCCACAGCTCCATCAACAGGTTCAATAACTTCTTTAAGGACTCCAGATGAGAAAGACTGAATGGTCTGCTCTGTCATGTACAGTACAGTAGTCTAGTGTTTAATAAGGATGATGTTTACTGATGATCAGTACAGTAGTCTAGTGTTTAATAAGGATGATGAGAGGATGATGTTTACTGATTATCAGTACAGTAGTCTAGTGTTTAATAAGGATGATGAGAGGATGATGTTTACTGATGATCAGTACAGTAGTCTAGTGTTTAATAAGGATGATGTTTACTGATGATCAGTACAGTAGTCTAGTGTTTAATAAGGATGATGTTTACTGATGATCAGTACAGTAGTCTAGTGTTTAATAAGGATGATGTTTACTGATGATCAGTACAGTAGTCTAGTGTTTAATAAGGATGATGTTTACTGATGATCAGTACAGTAGTCTAGTGTTTAATAAGGATGATGTTTATTGATGATCAGTACAGTAGTCTAGTGTTTAATAAGGATGATGTTTACTGATGATCAGTACAGTAGTCTAATGTTTAATAAGGATGATGAGAGGATGATGTTTACTGATGCTCAGTACAGTAGTCTAGTGTTTAATAAGGATGATGAGAGGATGATGTTACTGATTATCAGTACAGTAGTCTAGTGTTTATGGACGATGTGAGGATGATATTTACTGATTATATATCTGTCTGTGTGTCTGTCTTTCCATCAGCTCTGACGGCTACAGTCTGTACCGGTACCACCTGGAGATGGGAGATGACACCCGATCTGAGGCTGGGGACATCAGGAGCCCTGAGAGGAAGGGGAGCCAGAGGAAGGTGGTTGAGAGGAAACGGAGTATGAGAGAAACCACGACCAGCATCACGGCCTCTGTGAAGGAGTACGGAGCCACGTTAGACGTGATGGGCCCCAGAGAGAGGAATCATTCCAGCTCCTGTGTCTCTGTCTGCGAAGGGGCGAAGGAAACCCCAACCCAGAGGCCTGAGGTTCCTACAGAGCCTTCTCCACCGCCCTGCAGCCCTGCAGCCTCGATGGACGCGGCCCTGGAGAAGGCAGGCGTGACCACAGAGAAGATCAAGCTAGAAGCAGCCATCTCATACCCTCTGGAGAGGGTCAGGTCCCTGCAGTACCAGTCACAAGAGCCCCAAAGTGACTGTCTCACCTCCAGGCCCAGATCCAGGAGCACTATGGTGTACAACCCAGCGGATGGGGGAGATGAGGGGGCTACTTGGGCCACAGACGTCAACAACCCCCTCACAGGGAATCAGGAAACGGTTACCTCCGGATCTCCGACCATGGGTCACTGGGCAGCGCGCTTCGAGTACAAAGTCCACCCCTGCCCGTTCGGCCACATGCCCAAAGTCTCCATGGAGAAGCTAGTCCCCACCACCACAGATACAAAGGACGAGGCAGAGGCCAAAGAGACAGACAGTGAACCACAGGAGCCAGGGAAGAGTCAGTCAGAGAGCAACCAAGATGGAGGTGAAGAGAAGCAGGAAGCGGAGGCTAAAGATACTGGTGGAGGCCTTCTGCTTGTGGCAGAGGACAGGATGTATCCATCACTGAGGTCTAAGAGCCTGAACACCAACCCCAGAAAAGTGAAGGCCAGAGGGGACTGGGCACAGAGAACCAAGTCAGACAGTAGTGTGAAAGACCTAACAGCTATGTTAGTAGGGACTGGGGAGACAGAGACAGAGGTAGAGACAGAGAGAGAGACTGACAGACAGTAGTGTAAAAGACCTAACAGCTATGTTAGGAAGGACTGGGGAGACAGAGACAGAGGTAGAGACAGAGGTAGAGACTGACAGACAGTGTTAAAGACCTAACAGCTATGTTAGTAGGGACTGGGGAGACAGAGACAGAGGTAGAGACAGAGGTAGAGACTGACAGACAGTATTAAAGACCTAACAGGGGTTAAAGGCCTAACAGCTATGTTAGGAGGGACTGGGGAGACAGAGACAGAGGTAGAGACAGAGGTAGAGACTGACAAACAGTATTAAAGACCTAACAGCTATGTTAGGAGGGACTGGGGAGACAGAGACAGAGGTAGAGACTGACAGACAGTAGTGTTAAAGACCTAACAGCTGTTAGGAGGGACTGGGGAGACAGAGACAGAGGTAGAGACTGACAGACAGTAGTGTTAAAGACCTAACAGCTATGTTAGGAGGGACTGGGGAGACAGAGACAGAGGTAGCGACTGACAGACAGTATTAAAGACCTAACAGCTATGTTAGGAGGGACTGGGGAGACAGAGACAGAGGTAGAGACTGACAGACAGTATTAAAGACCTAACAGCTATGTTAGGAGGGACTGGGGAGACAGAGACAGAGGTAGAGACTGACAGACAGTATTAAAGACCTAACAGCTATGTTAGTAGGGACTGGGGAGACAGATACAGCGGTAGAGACTGACAGACAGGGTTAAAGACCTAACAGCTATGTTAGTAGGGACTGGGGAGACAGAGGTAGAGACTGACAGACAGTGTTAAAGACCTAACAGCTATGTTAGTAGGGACTGGGGAGACAGAGGTAGAGACTGACAGACAGTGTTAAAGACCTAACAGCTATGTTAGTAGGGACTGGGGAGACAGAGACAGAGGTAGAGACTGACAGACAGGGTTAAAGACCTAACAGCTATGTTAGTAGGGACTGGGGAGACAGAGACAGAGGTAGAGACGGACAGACAGTATTAAAGACCTAACAGCTATGTTAGGAGGGACTGGGGAGACAGAGGTAGAGACTGACAGACAGTATTAAAGACCTAACAGCTATGTTAGTAGGGACTGGGCAGACAGAGGTAGAGACTGACAGACAGTGTTAAAGACCTAACAGCTATGTTAGGAGGGACTGGGGAGACAGAGACAGAGGTAGAGACAGAGACTGACAGACAGTGTTAAAGACCTAACAGCTATGTTAGGAGGGACTGGGGAGACAGAGACAGAGGTAGAGACAGAGGTAGAGACTGACAGACAGTATTAAAGACCTAACAGCTATGTTAGTAGGGACTGGGGAGACAGAGACAGAGGTAGAGACTGACAGACAGTATTAAAGACCTAACAGCTATGTTAGTAGGGACTGGGGAGACAGAGGTAGACACTGACAGACAGTATTAATGACCTAACAGCTATGTTAGGGGGGACTGGGGAGACAGAGACAGAGGTAGAGACTGACAGACAGGGTTAAAGACCTAACAGCTATGTTAGAAGGGACTGGGGAGACAGAGGTAGAGACTGACAGAAAGACAAAAAGCCTCAGACAGAACACCTGTGAATGACTTCTGATGATGTCTGACTGGCATGACTCACTGTGGAATGGAATAAACTAGCCAATGGTGTGTGGTAGAGCTGAGCAGCGCTGAACTCCTGTCTGAGACTCAGGAACGTTGCATATCTTGGTTTTTCTAAATCATCCCAGTTGATGGGGACAGCTTTGAGCGAATGGCGAAAGTGCTGTGATTATTGAGTTGTTGTTAAATGTTTTTGTTTTTTAAATGTTTATTGTTTTAAATGTATTTCATGTCGATTAATTAAGCAAATAACATTGCAGACACAGACAGCCATCTTATAAAGATAAGGGATATTTGTATTAATCTAAAAATGGAAATCATTACACAAACAAGGTAAGAGACAAGGCATAGTTTTTCCAAACATTTGTTTGATCCTTAAAAATGGGTAAAAAAAGGGACAATTATAACGACTCTGTGTAACACAGATTGAATAACGATGAATTATGAAATAAATAAAATTGTAATTATTTGAATTATACTTGTGTTGAGTATCAGCATGTCGGTCTATCTGTGAGTTAAAATGTTGTAACAGCGCCCTCTAGAGTTCAGCTGACGAAAACAAAGGACCTTAATTACATCAACAATCCACATGGGAAGAACATACAGCAGGGATGGTCAGCTCCGGTCCTCGGGCCCTGATTTATAACACACTTTTGGCCCAGTCCAAGCTGGTAAACCTGACTCTAAGAATCAACTAATCATGGGTCGCGTTCCCCTATCCAGGTGTTGTAATATCTACTATGTGTCAGCAGCTTTCTGAGACGGGGAACAACAGACAACGTCTGAGACCGGGAACAACAGCCAACGTAAATTAACGTAAATGAATAGGCCCCGCCCCGTGTCTTACCAGAGGCTGCTGTTCTCTCCTGCCGATGGAGTGTATAACCTGCCAGCTGTATGTTATTAATGTCGTCGTTCAGCCACGACTCGGTGAAAGTAGGTAGGATATACGTGCTTTCAGTTCCTCACATTTATTTTCCAGTGAGCGGTATGACGGCTGCGTGGACCCATGGTGTTTATACATGCGTACTATTGTTTGTACAGGTGAACGTGGTACCTTCAGGCGTTTGGAAATTGCTCCCAAGGATGAACCAGACTTTGTGGAGGTCTACAATTTGTTTCTGAGGTGTTGGCGGATTTCTTTTGATTTTCCCATGACGTCAAGCAAAGAGGCACTGAGTTTGAAGGTAATGAAATACATCCACAGGTACACCTCCAATTGACTCAAATGATGTCAATTAGCCTATCAGAAGCTTCTAAAGCCATTACATCATTTTCTGGAATTTTCCAAGCTGTTTAAAGGCACAGTCAACTTAGTGTATGTAAACTTCTGACCCACTGTTATTGTGATACAGTGAATTATAAGTGAAATAATCTGTCTGTAAACAATTGTTGGAAAATGTACTTATGTCATGCACAAAGTAGATGTCCTAACCGACTTGCCAAAACTATAGTTTGTTAACAAGAAATTTGTGAAGTGGTTAAAAAACGAGTTTTAATGACTCCACCTAAGTGTATGTAAACAAGTTTTAATGACTCCAACCTAAGTGTATGTAAACTAGTTTTAATGACTCCAACCTAAGTGTATGTAAACTAGTTTTAATGACTCCAACCTAAGTGTATGTAAACTAGTTTTAATGACTCCCAACCTAAGTGTATGTAAACTAGTTTTAATGACTCCAACCTAAGTGTATGTAAACTAGTTTTAATGACTCCCAACCTAAGTGTATGTAAACTAGTTTTAATGACTCCAACCTAAGTGTATGTAAACTAGTTTTAATGACTCCCAACCTAAGTGTATGTAAACTAGTTTTAATGACTCCAACCTAAGTGTATGTAAACTAGTTTTAATGACTCCAACCTAAGTGTATGTAAACTAGTTTTAATGACTCCAACCTAAGTGTGTGTAAACTAGTTTTAATGACTCCAACCTAAGTGTATGTAAACTAGTTTTAATGACTCCAACCTAAGTGTGTGTAAACTAGTTTTAATGACTCCCAACCTAAGTGTATGTAAACTAGTTTTAATGACTCCCAACCTAAGTGTGTGTAAACTAGTTTTAATGACTCCAACCTAAGTGTGTGTAAACTAGTTTTAATGACTCCAACCTAAGTGTATGTAAACTAGTTTTAATGACTCCCAACCTAAGTGTATGTAAACTAGTTTTAATGACTCCAACCTAAGTGTATGTAAACTAGTTTTAATGACTCCCAACCTAAGTGTATGTAAACTAGTTTTAATGACTCCCAACCTAAGTGTGTGTAAACTAGTTTTAATGACTCCAACCTAAGTGTGTGTAAACTAGTTTTAATGACTCCAACCTAAGTGTATGTAAACTAGTTTTAATGACTCCAACCTAAGTGTATGTAAACTAGTTTTAATGACTCCAACCTAAGTGTATGTAAACTAGTTTTAATGACTCCCAACCTAAGTGTATGTAAACTAGTTTTAATGACTCCAACCTAAGTGTATGTAAACTAGTTTTAATGACTCCCAACCTAAGTGTATGTAAACTTCCGATAAGGAAGATAACAAATAATAAGGAAGGAAACAAACAAAAAACACCCACACTGGATTTTTAAAAAAAGACAAAAGTAATTTAATTTTTATACATTATCAGTTCACACTGATCAGTTCGATATGTTACAGAGTTGACAAAAAGGAGCCGGAAGACAAGTTAACAAGCTGCTGGTACAAAGTACGTTGATAAGGAGAAAATACCTCATTTAAACATGTCTTTCAGATCTGAAGAGAAGGAACGCCAAAACAAATGGGAGGAATGCTTTCATTGTTACACCAACAGGATAGAAAACAAATGGGAGGAATGCTTTCATTGTTACACCAACAGGATAGAAAACACATGGGAGGAATGCTTTCATTGTTACACCAACAGGATAGAAAACACATGGGAGGAATGCTTTCATTGTTACACCAACAGGATAGAAAACACATGGGAGGAATGCTTTCATTGTTACACCAACAGGATAGAAAACACATGGGAGGAATGCTTTCATTGTTACACCAACAGGATAGAAAACACATGGGAGGAATGCTTTCATTGTTACACCAACAGGATAGAAAACACATGGGAGGAATGCTTTCATTGTTACACCAACAGGATAGAAAACACATGGGAGGAATGCTTTCATTGTTACACCAACAGGATAGAAAACACATGGGAGGAATGCTTTCATTGTTACACCAACAGGATAGAAAACAAATGGGAGGAATGCTTTCATTGTTACACCAACAGGATAGAAAACACATGGGAGGAATGCTTTCATTGTTACACCAACATGATAGAAAGTATTCTAGAATGTCTGCATACATCTGTATTTCCAGACATGACGCTACATGACGTTCCCATGAGGATTCATGTCCCTCGCCGTCACTGCATTACAACAACAGCTCTCTATCAGACATATCTACTACATGTAGTAACTCAAGCCTTCACGCATCGTTCCACAAAAAACAAGTGATTATTATACCGTCAGTCTCTGCCCCCCCCCCCCCCATCAGTCTCTGCCCCCCCCCCCATCAGTCTCTGCCCCCCCCCCCCATCAGTCTCTGCCCCCCCCATCAGTCTCTGCCCCCCCCATCTGTCTCTGCCCCCCCCCCATCAGTCTCTGCCCCAACCATCAGTCTCTGCCCCCCCCATCAGTCTCTCCCCCCCCCCATCAGTCTCTGCCCCCCCCCATCAGTCTCTGCCCCAACCATCAGTCTCTGCCCCCCCCCATCAGTCTCTGCCCCCCCTCCATCAGTCTCTGCCCCCCCCCCCATCAGTCTCTGCTCCCCCCCCCATCAGTCTCTGCTCCCCCCCATCAGTCTCTGCCCCCCCCCTTCCCCCGTCGTCATCTCACTACACACTATTACAATTCTTCATCCTTTTAAAGTAACTGTCCAGTGTTTACAAATGTCTATGAAATATGACCTGTAAAATGTATTAGTTTTCCTTCCAAAAATGGGTAATTAAGCACGTTGAAAAGCAGCTTTTCTGTTTGGAACGGTGTGGAGGTATCCCCAACAACAGAACGGTGTGGGCGTACCCCAACAACAGAACGGTGTGGGCGTACCCCAACAACAGAACGGTGTGGAGGTATCCCCAACAACAGAACGGTGTGGAGGTAACCCCAACAACAGAACGGTGTGGAGGTAACCCCAACAACAGAACGGTGTGGAGGTAACCCCAACAACAGAACGGTGTGGAGGTAACCCCAACAACAGAAAGGTGTGGAGGTAACCCCAACAATAGAAAGGTGTGGAGGTAACCCCAACAACAGAACTGGACAGTTCCATTAAATAAGAATGGTTTTGACCAATCAACCATGACCATCACACACAACAGGTATATGTTGAAAATGGATTGTAGTTGCTTTCTTCTGTCTTTTACAATCTTTTACAATCAGCCTGGAAATAAACATCCCGGCTTACTTTACAGTGCCGAGTACGATCTCCTTCACATTCCTTCCATCACAAAAAAAATTGTTTAAAAAAAAAAAATGTTTTCAGAAAAAAATTATGTTAGGTTTGACAGCTAGACTAACCGTAAATTAAAATAAAAAATAAATTAAATCCTATCTGGTGTGTGTTTTGTCATGACATGGAGTGGTACAGACATCAATTTACCTTCAATACACACAATCATCATCAAACTACTGACCTTTCACATGAAATATAGATCTGTTAGAAGCACCTTCAATCTGAACAGACACGCACACGCACACACACACACACACACACACACACACACACACACACACACACACACACACACACACACACACAGAGAGAAGATAAAATGCAGCAGATCAGAATAATACAACAGTGGTTTTATAAACCAGAAAGAGCAGGATGTAACAGCAGATATAAGGATATTAATATGAACTGGAAAAAGTCTCCTAATCAACATGGTTTTTGTTTGGCGATAATAAAGAGCTAATAAAATGAAACATGTAGAAAGTGGTATACCTTGTGGTTTCACAAAGCATGCTGGGAGTAAACGCCAGTGTCCAATGTCTTATCGGATACCGTATAAAAATATAATACCATAAACAACATTTGCATGAACGCACCAACGATAGAACACACGAGAGGTTTTATTTGCTTGTTGCTACTTTTCAAAAGCACTTGTATGAGTCAGTATCTGCTACCCTGGTGAATGTATGAGTCAGTATTTTCTACCCTGGTGGTTGTATGAGTCGGTATCTTCTACCGTGGTGGTTGTATGAGTGGGTATCTGCTACCGTGGTGGATGTATGAGTCAGTATCTGCTACCGTGGTGGTTGTATGAGTCGGTATCTGCTACCCTGGTGGATGTATGAGTCGGTATCTGCTACCCTGGTGGATGTATGAGTCGGTATCTGCTACCCTGGTGGTTGTATGAGTCAGTATCTGCTACCGTGGTGGTTGTATGAGTCGGTATCTGCTACCGTGGTGGTTGTATGAGTCGGTATCTGCTACCCTGGTGGATGTATGAGTCGGTATCTGCTACCGTGATGGTTGTATGAGTTGGTATCTGCTACCCTGGTGGATGTATGAGTCGGTATCTGCTACCGTGGTGGTTGTATGAGTCAGTATCTTCTACCGTGGTGGTTGTATGAGTCGGTATCTGCTACCCTGGTGGATGTATGAGTCAGTATCTGCTACCGTGGTGGTTGTATGAGTCAGTATCTTCTACCGTGGTGGTTGTATGAGTCAGTATCTGCTACCGTGATGGTTGTATGAGTCGGTATCTGCTACCGTGGTGGTTGTATGAGTCAGTATCTGCTACCGTGGTGGTTGTATGAGTCAGTATCTGCTACCGTGATGGTTGTATGAGTCAGTATCTGCTACCCTGGTGGATGTATGAGTCGGTATCTGCTACCCTGGTGGATGTATGAGTCAGTATCTGCTACTGTGGTGGTTGTATGAGTCAGCATCTGCTACCGTGGTGGTTGTCGTCGTCGTATGAGTCGGTATCTGCTACCGTGGTAGTTCTGGTCATTGTATGAGTCAGTATCTGCTACCGTGGTGGTTGTATGAGTCAGTATCTGCTACCGTGTTGGTTATATGAGTCAGTATCTGCTACCGTGGTGGTTGTCGTCATTGTATGAGTCAGCATCTGCTACCGTGGTGGTTGTCGTGGTTGTATGAGTCGGTATCTGCTACCGTGGTGGTTGTATGAGTCGGTATCTGCTACCGTGGTGGTTGTATGAGTCGGTATCTGCTACCGTGGTGGTTGTATGAGTGGGTATCTGCTACCGTGGTGGTTGTATGAGTCAGTATCTGCTACCGTGGTGGTTGTATAAGTGGGTATCTGCTACCGTGGTGGTTGTATGAGTGTATCTGCTACCGTGGTGGTTGTATGAGTGGGTATCTGCTACCGTGGTGGTTGTATGAGTCCGTATCTGCTACCTGGTGGTTGTATGAGTCAGTATCTGCTACCGTGGTGGTTGTGGTCATTGTATGAGTCAGTATCTGCTACCGTGGGGGTTGTGGTCATTGTATGAGTCAGTATCTGCTACCATGGGGGTTGTGGTCGTTGTATGAGTCAGTATCTGCTACCGTGGGGGTTGTGGTCATTGTATGAGTCGGTATCTGCTACCGTGGTGGTTGTGGTCGTTTCTTCAGAAAGGGCTGTCAACTCAAATCAGTGCTGCAAACTGAGGGCCGTTTTCAGTGAATAGAATGAAAGAAAGTCTGAACTTCAAAACACACAACAACAACAACAACATTCAAGGCTTTAAAAAGACAAAGCACAGAGGCTCCTCAGTGGTTTTACGTTGAGTAGAGGCTGATCAGTGGTTTTAAGTTGAGTAGAGGCTAATCAGTGGTTTTAAGTTGAGTAGAGAATGCTCAGTGGTTTTAAGTTGAGTAGAGGCTGATCACTGGTTTTAAGTTGAGTAGAGGCTGATCAGTGGTTTTAAGTTGAGTAGAGGCTCCTCAGTGGTTTTAACCTTTCTGATCTCCCCATCCCGGATCCGGGTTCGTGAATACAGACTCAAGCTCATTACCATAACGCAACGTTAACTATTCATGAAAATCGCAAATGAAATGAAATAAATATGCTAGCTCTCAAGCTTAGCCTTTTGTTAACAACACTGTCATCTCAGATTTTCAAAATATGCTTCTCAACCATTGCAAAACAAGCATTTGTGTAACAGTATTGATGGCTAACGTAGCATTTAGCATTAACATTCAGCTGGCAACATTTACACAAAAAAACAGAAAAGCATTCAAAAAAATCATTTACCTTTGAAGAACTTCAGATGTTTTCAATGAGGAGACTCTCAGATAGCAAATGTTCAGTTTTTCCTGAAAGATTATTTGTTTAGGACAAATCGCTCCGTTTTCTGCGTCACGTTTAGCTATGAAAAAAACCCTGTATCCAGGATTGTGTAAATCTATCAGCAAGCTCATTAGCATAACACAACGTTAACTATTTATGAAAATCGCAAATGAAATGAAATAAATATGCCATCTCTCAAGCTTAGCCTTTTGTAAACAACACTGTCATCTCAGATTTTCAAAATATGCTTCTCAACCATAGGAAAACAATAATTTGTGTAAAAGTAGCTAGCTAGAGTTAGCATTTCGCGTTAGCATTTAGCGTTAGCATTAGCGTTAGCATCCAGCACGCAACATTAACAAAAACATAAAAGCCTTCAAATAAAATCATTTACCTTTGAAGAACTTCTGATGTTTTCAATGAGGATACTCTCAGTTAGATAGCAGATGCTCAGTTTTTCCAAAAAGATTCCTTGTGTATTAGAAATAGCTCTGTTTTATACATCACATTTGGCCACCAAAAAAAATCCATAAATTCAGTCCTCAAAACGCAAACTTTTTTCCAAATTAACTCCATAATATCGACTGAAAACATGGCAAACGTTGTTTAGAATCAATCATCAAGGTGTTTTTCACATATCTCTTCATTGATACATCGTTCTTGGACACATGCTTTCTCCCCTGAATCAAATGGTAAAGTGGAAGCAGCTGGCAATTGCGCACCGAATTCGACGCAGGACACCAGGCGGACACTTGGGAAATGTAGTCTCTTATGGTCAATCTTCCAATGATATGCCTACAAATACGTCACAATGCTGCTAAGACCTTGGGCGAACGACAGAAAGTGTAGGCTCATTCGTTGCGCAATCACAGCCATATAAGGAGAGAATGGAAAACAGAGCTTCAGAAATTCTGCTAATTCCTGGGTGATGCATCATCTTGGTTTCGCCTGTAGAATGAGTTCTGGGGCACTTACAGACAAAATCTTTGCAGATTCTGAAACTTCAGAGTGTTTTCTT
Organism: Oncorhynchus mykiss; assembly: GCF_013265735.2. Taxonomy (NCBI): domain Eukaryota; kingdom Metazoa; phylum Chordata; class Actinopteri; order Salmoniformes; family Salmonidae; genus Oncorhynchus; species Oncorhynchus mykiss. The sequence goes on along the minus strand of NC_048590.1, from coordinate 9,018,073 downwards.
TCCAAAACTGTCAAGAATATGCATAGTCGAGCATCTTTTCGTGACAAAATATCGCGCTTAAAACGGGAACGTTTTTTATCCAAAAATGAAATAGCGCCCCTAGAGCTCTAAGAGGTTAAGTTGAGTAGAGGCTAATCAGTGGTTTTAAGTTGAGTAGAGGCTACTCAGTGGTTTTAAGTTGAGTAGAGGCTGATCAGTGGTTTTAAGTTGAGTAGAGGCTCCTCAGTGGTTTTAAGTTGAGTAGAGGCTGATCAGTGGTTTTAAGTTGAGTAGAGGCTAATCAGTGGTTTTAAGTTGAGTAGAGGCTAATCAGTGGTTTTAAGTTGAGTAGAGGCTAATCAGTGGTTTTAAGTTGAGTAGAGGCTACTCAGTGGTTTTACGTTGAGTAGAGGCTAATCAGTGGTTTTAAGTTGAGTAGAGGCTAATCAGTGGTTTTAAGTTGAGTAGAGGCTCCTCAGTGGTTTTAAGTTGAGTAGAGGCTAATCAGTGGTTTTAAGTTGAGTAGAGGCTAATCAGTGGTTTTACGTTGAGTAGAGGCTACTCAGTGGTTTTAAGTTGAGTAGAGGCTAATCAGTGGTTTTAAGTTGAGTAGAGGCTGATCAGTGGTTTTAAGTTGAGTAGAGGCTACTCAGTGGTTTTAAGTTGAGTAGAGGCTACTCAGTGGTTTTAAGTTGAGTAGAGGATGCTCAGTGGTTTTAAGTTGAGTAGAGGCTGATCAGTGGTTTTAAGTTGAGTAGAGGCTGCTCAGTGGTTCTAAGTTGAGTAGAGGCTGCTCAGTGGTTCTAAGTTGAGTAGAGGCTGCTCAGTGGTTTTAAGTTGAGTAGAGGCTGCTCAGTGGTTTTACGTTGAGTAGAGGCTGCTCAGTGGTTTTAAGTTGAGTAGAGGCTGCTCAGTGGTTCTAAGTTGAGTAGAGGCTCCTCAGTGGTTTTACGTTGAGTAGAGGCTAATCAGTGGTTTTACGTTGAGTAGAGGCTGATCAGTGGTTTTAAGTTGAGTAGAGGCTGATCAGTGGTTTTAAGTTGAGTAGAGGCTGATCAGTGGTTTTAAGTTGAGTAGAGGCTGATCAGTGGTTTTAAATTGAGTAGAGGCTGCTCACTGGTTTTAAATTGGAGTCATTGAGAAACCTCCTTCTGTAAGTGCATGACTAAGTGACAACATTAAAACTGGTCATTCATTACGTCCGATTGAGTGAAGCCAATTCTGAGTCCGTCATCAGTTGAAGTGCAATGAGCAATGAGCATCCTTTAACTCTTTAGAGTGGTTCTGAAGAGCGGTTCTGAAGAGCGGCTCTGAATCTAGCATCTTTAGTGCTCTGGACCAGGGATGCATCGTCGAATGACTGCAGTGTCCTTTTTGACAGAGGCGGTGTTTTAACAATCATTGAAACATCCATAACGATCTCCAGTGCGATTATCATAAAGATGATATAAAACTAAAAGACCTAAAAAATAAAAAATAAAGACATTGGTGAAACAACCACCACAATGAAGTCATCAGCTTTGGTAGAATACTAAACAACAGTTACATTTTCCTTTCTAGTGTGGGCAGAACATGCAGTACAATACTCTCTTTTCTCTCCATCTCTCCCTGCAGTCATGTTCATTCATCACTTAAAAAAAATGACTATATTCTTCTCTAATAGCAAACCAACCCGAGATCCACGTCAAACAAACTCTTCCAATCCTTCAGGTGTCAATCTTTTTTTCCACCCCCCTTAGAAAGATAGGCAGGTAAAGAAAGACAAGACCACGCGACATCAAAATAAAAAGTTAACCGTGCATCGAGTGGATACAGGGGGAAGGCAGCTTCAGCTAAACAGGAAGCTGAACAAACAACAAAGCGTTTCCAGGGGTGAGTTAAAGAACACAGAAGACAGGGTTCAACTGTCAATCAGAGCTGTTGGGGGGGGGGGGGGGGGGGGGGGGGAGAAATGTACGGCATCCAAAATGCCACCCTATTCCCTATATAGTGCACTACTTTTGACCAGGGCCTGCATAATAGGGCTCTGGTGAAGAGTAGTGCACTATATAGTGAATAGGGTTCCATTTGGGATGCAGGGCCTAGACTAACTCCTTTGGGGGAAGGGAGAGAGGGGTGCAGTTGAGGGGCATTCCTTGTTCTTTTCAGAATTGTTTTGGATTCTCTAACGTGTCATTTTTTAAATGGGATGGCGAGTCACTTTCCTCTGTAGCCTACAGAATAGCCAGGCAGTTCAGCAGCAATAAGTAGCCTAGCCTGGCCAAGACCCAGTGCTTTGTAGGTAGCCTGGTACCAGGCCTGGTGAGGGGTTGGAGGTATGCTAGGTAGGTAGCCTGGTACCCAGGCATGGTGAGGGGTTGGAGGAGTGCTAGGTAGGTAGCCTGGTACCAGGTGATGGGGTTGGGGGTGTGCTAGGTAGGTAGCCTGGTACCAGGCCTGGTGAGGGGTTGGAGGAGTGCTAGGTAGGTAGCCTGGTACCAGGCCTGGTGAGGGTTTGGAGGAGTGCTAGGTAGGTAGCCTGGTACCCAGGCATGGTGAGGGGTTGGAGGAGTGCTAGGTAGGTAGCCTGGTACCCAGGCATGGTGAGGGGTTGGAGGAGTGCTAGGTAGGTAGCCTGGTGAGGGGTTGGAGGAGTGCTAGGCAGGTAGCCTGGTACCAGGCCTGGTGAGGGGTTGGAGGAGTGCTAGGTAGGTAGCCTGGTACCCAGGCCTGGTGAGGGGTTGGAGGAGTGCTAGGTAGGTAGCCTGGTACCCAGGCATGGTGAGGGGTTGGAGGAGTGCTAGGTAGGTAGCCTGGTACCCAGGCCTGGTGAGGGGTTGGAGGAGTGCTAGGTAGGTAGCCTGGTACCCAGGCCTGGTGAGGGGTTGGAGGAGTGCTAGGTAGGTAGCCTGGTACCCAGGCCTGGTGAGGGGTTGGAGGAGTGCTAGGTAGGTAGCCTGGTACCCAGGCCTGGTGAGGGGTTGGGGGTGTATTCTGCTCAGCTCTAGGGGGAAGCAGCAGGGCAGGTAAAGGCTGTATCAGTCCATGGAAAGGAGAGGACTGATCCACTAGAACAGTGAACATCTGAAGAAGTTGCTCTTCTTTGACCGGGTCTCTGTGATCTTGACCGGCCCACCTCCTCCTGGAGGACTGCTGTCGTTCTAAAGCGGGGGGGGATGGAAAGGTTTGTGTCAAAGGTCAATTACCACTCTTAAGATCCCATTGCTGTCAACAACTGTTGGAACCTACGTTCTGGATAAGAATACATCGTATCATATGAGCATCATCTGCAAAACAACAAACATAAACTCACTATTTTTCTGTTGAGTCTCGTCATTATGTCTCTTCCCAGTGTGAAAAAGGACTGTGTTTCAAAACAACAACAAAACAGAATGTATACTTCAGGAACACGTTGATTAGAGGAAAAAAATGTCCTGTTTTCAATGGAAAAAGACTGAGATAATAATGAATAAATAGGTATTGAACAGAACTCACCTCTTCCACATCCATAATAATGAATAAATAGGTATAGGGTAGGTATAGGTATAAATTAATAATACTGAACAGAACTCACCTCTTCCACGTTCAGGCTGGACTTGGCGCTCGTTTCTAGGAACTTGATGCCGTAATCAATCGCCAACTGTGACAAATAAAACATTATGAGAACAATTCATGTTAATAACTCAAGTTACAGATGTACCTTTAAAGATAATCAACAGCAGCCCCCCCCCCCCCCCCCCATGCAACACATTCCAAGAGGCATAGCACAGAACGTAAAAGTGATGTTACCTTTCTGTTACTAAAGGGAATTGTACTACATCATGAAGGGAGAACTGGGCTGGCTATGACAGACATAGATCATACTGTATATTATGAGTATTGTCAAACATACAACTGGGAGTACATTTGGGTTTGTCCAAAGATACTATGAAGAGCAGTGTGGGGGTTTGACCAAAGATACTATGGAGAGCAATGTGGGGGGTTTCTCCAAAGATACTATGGAGAGCAATATGGGGGTTTCTCCAAAGATACTATGGAGAGCAATATGGGGGTTTCTCCAAAGATACTATGAAAAGCAGTATGGGGGTTTCTCCAAAGATACTATGAAAAGCAGTGTGGGGGTTTCACCAAATACACTATGAAGAGCAGTGTGGGGGTTTCACCAAATACACTATGAAGAGCAGTGTGGGGGTTTCACCAAATACACTATGAAGAGCAGTGTGAGGGTTTCACCAAAGATACTATGAAAAGCAGTGTGGGGGTTTCACCAAATACACTATGAAGAGCAGTGTGAGGGTTTCACCAAAGATACTATGAAAAGCAGTGTGGGGGTTTCTCCAAATACACTATGAAGGGCAGTGTAGGGGGTTTCTCCAAAGATACTATGAAGAGCAGTGTGGGGGTTTCTCCAAATACACTATGAAGGGCAGTGTGGGGGTTTCTCTTTTCTCTGGAACGTTATCACATTGTTTCCAACGCACCCTGCAACAAGACATCTCAGACTCGTCAGTGCCTATTGGAAACACACAGAGACCCTGAACTCTGACCTCCGTACCTTTTCTCCTCGTTCTTTAGACACCTGTCTTTTGTCGTTCATGTCACACTTGTTTCCTAGGATCATCCTCTCCACGTCAGAGGAGGCATGCTACAGACAGACAGAGGAGGAGGAGACTCAGTTATACTACAGACAGAATGAGAGAAGACTGATTATTGCTACGGACAGACAGAATGAGAGAAGACTGATTATTGCTACGGACAGACAGAATGAGAGAAGACTGATTATTGCTACAGACAGACAGAATGAGAGAAGACTGATTATTGCTACAGACAGACAGAATGAGAGAAGACTGATTATTGCTACAGACAGAATGAGAGAAGACTGAATATTGCTACAGACAGAAAGAATGAGAGAAGACTGATTATTGCTACAGACAGAATGAGAGACGACTGAATATTGCTACAGACAGAATAAGGAGACTGATTATTGCTACAGACAGAATGAGAGAAGACTGATTATTGCTACAGACAGAATGAGAGAAGACTGAGTATTGCTACAGACAGACAGAATGAGAGAAGACTGATTATTGCTACAGACAGAATGAGAGAAGACTGAATATTGCTACAGACAGAATAAGGAGACTGATTATTGCTACAGACAGAATAAGGAGACTAATTATTGCTACAGACAGAATGAGAGAAGACTGATTATTGCTACAGACAGAATGAGAGAAGACTGAGTATTGCTACAGACAGACAGAATGAGAGAAGACTGATTATTGCTACAGACAGAATGAGAGAAGACTGAATATTGCTACAGACAGAATAAGGAGACTGATTATTGCTACAGACAGAATGAGAGAAGACTGATTATTGCTACAGACAGAACGAGAGAAGACTGAGTATGGCTACAGACAGAATGAGAGAAGACTGAGTATTGCTACGGACAATGAGAGAAGACTGAATATTGCTACAGACAGAACGAGAGAAGACTGATTATTGCTACAGACAATGAGAGAAGACTGATTATTGCAACTGATTGTTTTTAGGCTACCTGCTGCGGTAGCTTCACACCTGATTGGTTTTAGGCTACCTGCTGCGGTAGCTTCACACCTGATTGGTTTTAGGCTACCTGCTGCGGTAGCTTCACACCTGATTGTTTCTAGGCTACCTGCTGCGGTAGCTTCACACCTGATTGTTTTCAGGCTACTTGCTGCGGTAGCTTCATACCTCTTCAATGTTCCTGATCCAGTTCTTGATGTTCTCGAAGGACTTCTCGTTAGTGATGTCATACACTAGCATGATGCCCTGTTGGACAAAGGACAGGAAGTGACGTCAGAGGAAGTGACACGCCGTGACATTAACAGGAAAAGACCCAACCTAGCGCCATTCCAGACATGACCCGGTGAAATGTCTGTATGTCTGTGTTGTCGTCAAGTAAGGGGCTTGGGTCTTGACTGTTATCACTACAAGCTTGAAGCCCTTATAAACCCAGAATACTCTGCCTCAATAAAATAATAACAGGTTGTTTTTCCAAACATGTATTGACATATATAGAACCTGGTTAGTAAGCAAAACATAAGAACAGTACATTTCCTAACCGGACACACAGCCATGAATAAGGTGGAATAGACATCGTTCTGACATCGTAACCAGACTTCACTCTAGGGGTGTAGTATATCCTATAGGACACCATATCAGAGATCCTAGAACGTAACCAGACTTCAGTCTATCATTAGGGGTGTAGTATATCCTATAGGACACCATATCAGAGATCCTAGAACGTAACCAGACTTCACTCTATCATTAGGGGTGTAGTATATCCTATAGGACACCATATCAGAGATCCTAGAACGTAACCAGACTTCACTCCATCATTAGGGGTGTAGTATATCCTATAGGACACCATATCAGAGATCCTAGAACGTAACCAGACTTCACTCTATCATTAGGGGTGTAGTATATCCTATAGGACACCATATCAGAGATCCTAGAACGTAACCAGACTTCACTCTATCATTAGGGGTGTAGTATATCCTATAGGACACCATATCAGAGATCCTAGAACGTAACCAGACTTCACTCTATCATTAGGGGTGTAGTATATCCTATATTTATACTGTGGTCAGTTCCACTGCCTCAGAGTTCTAGTAGAATAGAACTCTGAGGCAGTGGAACTGACCACAGGATACATCCTCTTAAGGATCCGCCCCCTTTTATTCAAATTTCACCTAAAATGACTCATAACCAAATCTAACTTCCTGTAGCTCAGGCCCTGAAGCAAGGATATACACATGCTTGGTACCATGTGAAAGGAAACACTTTGAAGTTTGTGGAAATGTGAAAGAGATGTAGGAGAATATAACACAATAGATCTGGTAGAAGAAAATACAAAGACAAAACCAACCGTTTGTTTTTCTGTCACCATCTTTGAAATGCAAGAGAAAGGTCACAGCTAAAGCCATCACTCTGGTTGTAATTACGATAGTGTCCACAAGATGGCAGCAGAGGGTATGTGCAACGTTTCAGACAGATAACTTGAAGTATGAGTGAACTACAAGACTTTTAGTCCCCCCAGGTACATTTGGGCAAATCGTGAAGGAGACATTCGCATTCATATAAAAAACAATTCTGCAAGAATATTGTCAAATCTGTTTACTTGGACTTGTGATTTAACTTTCCAAGTATTAGTAGCCATATTATAAGTTTAACATTTGCAAAACAACCAGTTTTCGTAACTTCATAACTCTGAATATTCTTATACTTTGTGTCCAAAAGGAAAAGGCATGCTGTCGTAAAAGGTTAGCGCCAACATTTAGCGACAGAGACGGGGTTTCCTGATACTCCCGTAAAGCCCAGCTCATTGGCTATCTAGCTAGCTTTGTTTTGACCACCCGATTGGTGCTTATTTTGACAAAGAGCGTCATTAAAATGAAGACCGGACGCGTCATCGGCGCGCCATGAAGGCGTCGCTCTCTGACCAAATATGGTGTCCTATAGGATATACTACACCCCTAATGATAGAGTGAAGTCTGGTTACGTTCTAGGATCTCTGATATGGTGTCCTATAGGATATACTACACCCCTAATGATAGAGTGAAGTCTGGTTACGTTCTAGGATCTCTGATATGGTGTCCTATAGGATATACTACACCCCTAATGATAGACTGAAGTCTGGTTACGTTCTAGGATCTCTGATATGGTGTCCTATAGGATATACTACACCCCTAATGATGGAGTGAAGTCTGGTTACGTTCTAGGATCTCTGATATGGTGTCCTATAGGATATACTACACCCCTAATGAGAGAGTGAAGTCTGGTTACGTTCTAGGATCTCTGATATGGTGTCCTATAGGATATACTACACCCCTAATGATGGAGTGAAGTCTGGTTACGTTCTAGGATCTCTGATATGGTGTCCTATAGGATATACTACACCCCTAATGAGAGAGTGAAGTCTGGTTACGTTCTAGGATCTCTGATATGGTGTCCTATAGGATATACTACACCCCTAATGATAGAGTGAAGTCTGGTTACGTTCTAGGATCTCTGAGGAATACATACGAACGTGAATTGACTGGTTGAAACAACGTTCAGGGTGAGATTTTCACAGATTCCTTTCTTTGCAAATTGAACGAGTGGAAACACAAAATCGATCGTGCATGAGAGGAGACAGAGTAGAGTTAGTAGAGGTCATGTAGTGTAGAACAACAGGGAGGAGGAGACAGAGTAGAGTTAGTAGAGGTCATGTAGTGTAGAACAACAGGGAGGAGACAGAGTAGAGTTAGTAGAGGTCATGTAGTGTAGAACAACAGAGAGGAGGAGACAGAGTAGAGTTAGTAGAGGTCATGTAGTGTAGAACAACAGGGAGGAGGAGACAGAGTAGAGTTAGTAGAGGTCATGTAGTGTAGAACAACAGGGAGGAGGAGACAGAGTAGAGTTAGTAGAGGTCATGTAGTGTAGAACAACAGGGAGGAGGAGACAGAGTAGAGTTAGTAGAGGTCATGTAGTGTAGAACAACAGGGAGGAGGAGACAGAGTAGAGTTAGTAGAGGTCATGTAGTGTAGAACAACAGGGAGGAGGAGACAGAGTAGAGTTAGTAGAGGTCATGTAGTGTAGAACAACAGGGAGGAGGAGACAGAGTAGAGTTAGTAGAGGTCATGTAGTGTAGAACAACAGGGAGGAGGAGACAGAGTAGAGTTAGTAGAGGTCATGTAGTGTAGAACAACAGGGAGGAGGAGACAGAGTAGAGTTAGTAGAGGTCATGTAGTGTAGAACAACAGGGAGGAGGAGACAGAGTAGAGTTAGTAGAGGTCATGTAGTGTAGAACAACAGGGAGGAGGAGACAGAGTAGAGTTAGTAGAGGTCATGTAGTGTAGAACAACAGGGAGGAGGAGACAGAGTAGAGTTAGTAGAGGTCATGTAGTGTAGAACAACAGGGAGGAGGAGACAGAGTAGAGTTAGTAGAGGTCATGTAGTGTAGAACAACAGGGAGGAGACAGAGTAGAGTTAGTAGAGGTCCTCCATAGTAACACACACGGCCCTCCATAGTAACACACACACAGCCCTCCATAGTAACACACACACGGCCCTCCATAGTAACAAACACACGGCCCTCCATAGTAACAAACACACGGCCCTCCATAGTAACAAACACACGGCCCTCCATAGTAACACACACACGGCCCTCCATAGTAACAAACACACGGCCCTCCATAGTAACAAACACACGGCCCTCCATAGTAACAAACACACGGCCCTCCATAGTAACAAACACACGGCCCTCCATAGTAACACACACGGCCCTCCATAGTAACACACACGGCCCTCCATAGTAACACACACGGCCCTCCATAGTAACACACACGGCCCTCCATAGTAACAAACACACGGCCCTCCATAGTAACACACGGCCCTCCATAGTAACACACACGGCCCTCCATAGTAACACACACGGCCCTCCATAGTAACACACACAGCCCTCCATAGTAACACACACGGCCCTCCATAGTAACACACACAGCCCTCCATAGTAACACACACGGCCCTCCATAGTAACACACACAGCCCTCCATAGTAACACACACACGGCCCTCCATAGTAACACACACGGCACTCCATAGTAACACACACGGCCCTCCATAGTAACAAACACCATCCGCCCCAGTGATTGAATGGTCCAACAGCACTAGGGAAACTCCACTTGGGTCCTTCCTGTGTATACAGTCTCCTATCAAACTGGCCATTCCATCGTTTACACCACTTCACACAGAGCATACACATCTGTAAGATGGGCCTCGGCGTTAATTAACAAGCGGTACATAGATACATCTAGCTTAACTAGAGACACTGTTTAATATGGCTGGACCGGAGACATACGGAGGAGACAGGTCGACAGAGTAGGCTACAACTCATTATAAAAGATGGCTCCCATTCTGAACACACACACACACACACACAAACACACACACACACACACACACACACACACACACACACACACGATAACCTCCACGCGAGTTGTTTTATCTGTGTAGTTTCAGTCTGTGACCTTTTGGAGACCTGTGACAGGTGACGGATCTTACCATAGCTCCTCTGTAGTAGGCTGTTGTGATGGTCCTGAACCTCTCCTGACCGGCTGTGTCCCTGGGAGAGACAGAACAACGTCAGTACAACGTAAAAACCATGTTGATAGTGCAGTAGCTACAGCATTACTACATTACCCTAGGAGAGACAGAACGGCAGTACAACGTAACAACCATGTTGATAATGCAGTAGCTACAGCATTACTACATTACCCTGGGAGAGACAGAACAACGTCAGTACAACGTAACAACCATGTCGATAATGTAGTAGCTACAGCATTACTACATTACCCTGGGAGAGACAGTACAACTTCAGTACAACGTCAGCACAACGTAACAACCATGACGATAGTGCAGTAGCTACAGCATTACTACATTACCCTGGGAGAGACAGTACAATGTAACAACCATGTCGATAGTGCAGTAGCTACAGCATTACTGCATTACCCTGGGAGAGACAGTACAACGTAACAACCATGTTGATAATGCAGTAGCTACAGCATTACTACATTACCCTGGGAGAGGCAGAACAACGTCAGTACAATGTAACAACCATGTTGATAATGCAGTAGCTACAGCATTACTACATTACCCTGGCAGAGACAGTACAACGTCAGTACAACGTAACAACCATGTCGATAGTGTAGTAGCTACAGCATTACTACATTACCCTGGGAGAGACAGAACAACGTCAGTACAACGTAACAACCATATTGATAATGCAGTAGCTACAGCATTACTACATTACCCTGGGAGAGACAAAACGTCAGTACAACGTAACAACCATGTCGATAGTGTACTAGCTACAGCATTACTACATTACCCTGGCAGAGACAGTACAACTTCAGTACAACGTAACAACCATGTTGATAGTGTAGTAGCTACAGCATTACTACATTACCCTGGGAGAGACAGTACAATGTAACAACCATGTCGATAGTGCAGTAGCTACAGCATTACTGCATTACCCTGGGAGAGACAGTACAACGTAACAACCATGTTGATAATGCAGTAGCTACAGCATTACTACATTACCCTGGGAGAGGCAGAACAACGTCAGTACAATGTAACAACCATGTTGATAATGCAGTAGCTACAGCATTACTACATTACCCTGGCAGAGACAGTACAACGTCAGTACAACGTAACAACCATGTCGATAGTGTAGTAGCTACAGCATTACTACATTACCCTGGGAGAGACAGAACAACGTCAGTACAACGTAACAACCATATTGATAATGCAGTAGCTACAGCATTACTACATTACCCTGGGAGAGACAGTACAACGTAACAACCATGTTGATAATGCAGTAGCTACAGCATTACTACATTACCCTGGGAGAGACAGTACAACGTCAGTACAACGTCAGCACAACGTAACAACCATGTAGATAGTGCAGTAGCTTCAGCATTACTACATTAACCTGGGAGAGACAGTACAACGTAACAACCATGTTGATAATGCAGTAGCTACAGCCAGTGTTACCAAACATCAGTGTAAGAGGGCCTGGGGGTTCTCCCTCTAGTCCGTGTCAGACAGTGATACGACCAGCGGTGCCTAGTGCAAGGGACGACCCTGGACAGGGGATGAATAAGCAGGCCAAATGTGTGTATCCAAACACAGCTGAACACTCTTACACACGCAAGCTATCTCTGACTACAAGGCAGTAAACACTACACTTCAGATCTACTCAGGGCTGACAGAGGCTCTCCAAGCTATCACTGACTACAAGGCAGTCAACACTACACTTCAGATCTACTCAGGGCTGACAGAGGCTCTCCAAGCTATCACTGACTACAAGGCAGTCAACACTACACTTCAGATCTACTCAGGGCTGACAGAGGCTCTCCAAGCTATCACTGACTACAAGGCAGTCAACACTACACTTCAAGTGGCCTACTGGTACTCACCATTAACCTGACAACTCGCACTAAATTATTCAGCTGCTCTGTCGGTCCCCTACATACTTTATGCCATTATTGAAGATGTTTGTTGTGATGAGGGGCATTCAACAAAACAAAGTTGTCAACAATTGGATCATCTCTAACCAATCAGAGTATCAAAGCCAATGACACACTTTCAAACTGCTGCTTTACCCACGTGTGTTTTGGCTCGGTTTCTGGACCAATCAGACGGCCCTGAATGTGTTCCCATTCAGTGAAGGGTCGAGGAGGTACTCAGATCCAGACTCATTGTGGAGAAGAAACTAACATCTCTGGGCGTGGTGTATGGCTGGAGCAAGGAGTCTGGGTAACCAGGCAAACTCACCATATCTGGAGCTAGGAGTCTGGGTAACCAGGCAAACTCACCATATCTGGAGCAAGGAGTCTGGGTAGCGAGGCAAACTCACCATATCTGGAGCTAGGAGTCTGGGTAACCAGGCAAACTCACCATATCTGGAGCTAGGAGTCTGGGTAACTAGGCAAACTCACCATATCTGGAGCTAGGAGTCTGGGTAACCAGGCAAACTCACTATATCTGGAGGTAGGAGTCTGGGTAGCCAGGCAAACTCACCATATCTGGAGCTAGGAGTCTGGGTAACCAGGCAAACTCATTATATCTGGAGCTAGGAGTCTGGGTAACCAGGCAAACTCACTATATCTGGAGCTAGGAGTCTGGGTAACCAGGCAAACTCACTATATCTGGAGCAAGTAGTCTGGGTAGCCAGGCAAACTCATCATATATGGAGCCAGGAGTCTGGGTAACCAGGCAAACTCACCATATCTGGAGCAAGTAGTCTGGGTAGCCAGGCAAACTCATCATATATGGAGCCAGGAGTCTGGGTAACCAGGCAAACTCACCATATCTGGAGCTTGATCTTCTTCCCATCCAACTCTATCGTCCTGATTTTGAAGTCAATACCTGAAATCAGAGAAAAGGTGAGGAAAAACATTTCTAAAGTGTTAAACTACATCTGAGCCAGTGGGTAGGGGCTAACTGGGAGCTAACTGGGGGCTAACTGGGAGCTAACTGGGAGCTAGCTGGGGGCTAGCTGGGGGCTAGCTGGGAGCTAGCTGGGAGCTAGCTGGGGGCTAACTGGGGGCTAACTGGGAGCTAGTTGGGGGCTAGATGGGGGCTAGCTGGGGGCTAACTGGGAGCTAACTGGGAGCTAGCTGGGAGATAACTGGGAGATAACTGGGAGCTAGCTGGGGGCTAGCTGGGAGCTAACTGGGGGCTAACTGGGGGCTAACTGGGGGCTAACTGGGGGCTAGCTGGTGGCTAGCTGGGGGCTAACTGGGGGCTAACTGGGAGCTAACTGGGCGCTAGCTGGGAGTTAGCTGGGGGCTAACTGGGGGCTAGATTTAGTCCCCTGGCATCACTGGTATTGAACTTCACATGACGGACCATCAAGCCACCTATTAACACTGTTACAGACCATCTGGACTGAAGGTAAACATTCCTATTAACACTGTTACAGACCATGAGGACTGAAGGTAAACATTCCTATTAACACTGTTACAGACCATGAGGACTGAAGGTAAACATTCCTATTAACACTGTTACAGACCATGAGGACTGAAGGTAAACATTCCTATTAACACTGTTACAGACCATGAGGACTGAAGGTAAACATTCCTATTAACACTGTTACAGACCATGGGGACTGGAGGTAAACATTCCTATTAACACTGTTACAGACCATGAGGACTGAAGGTCAGCATTCCTATTAACACTGTTACAGACCATGAGGACTGAAGGTCAGCATTCTTATTAACACTGTTACAGACCATGAGGACTGGAGGTAAACATTCCTATTAACACTGTTACAGACCATGAGGACTGAAGGTCAGCATTCCTATTAACACTGTTACAGACCATGAGGACTGGAGGTAAACATTCCTATTAACACTGTTACAGACCATGAGGACTGAAGGTCAGCATTCCTATTAACACTGTTACAGACCATGAGGACTGGAGGTAAACATTCCTATTAACACTGTTACAGACCATGAGGACTGAAGGTAAACATTCATATTAACACTGTTACAGACCATGAGGACTGAAGGTCAGCATTCCTATTAACACTGTTACAGACCATGAGGACTGAAGGTAAACATTCCTATTAACACTGTTACAGACCATGAGGACTGAAGGTAAACATTCCTATTAACACTGTTACAGACCATGAGAACTGAAGGTAAACATTCCTATTAACACTGTTACAGACCATGAGGACTGAAGGTAAACATTCCTATTAACACTGTTACAGACCATGAGGACTGAAGGTAAACATTCCTATTAACACTGTTACAGACCATGAGGACTGAAGGTAAACATTCCTATTAACACTGTTACAGACCATGAGGACTGAAGGTAAACATTCCTATTAACACTGTTACAGACCATGAGGACTGAAGGTAAACATTCCTATTAACACTGTTACAGACCATGAGGACTGAAGGTAAACATTCCTATTAACACTGTTACAGACCATGAGGACTGAAGGTAAACATTCCTATTAACACTGTTACAGACCATGAGAACTGAAGGTCAGCATTCCTATTAACACTGTTACAGACCATGAGGACTGAAGGTCAGCATTCCTATTAACACTGTTACAGACCATGAGGACTGAAGGTAAACATTCCTATTAACACTGTTACAGACCATGAGGACTGAAGGTAAACATTCCTATTAACACTGTTACAGACCATGACAGACAGACAGACAGACAGACAGACAGACAGACAGACAGACAGACAGACAGACAGACAGACAGAGCGCTACAAGGTAAAAACTATCCCCTATAAGCGGTCTGTCAAGCAGTTTCTCTTACTGAAAAGTGGAGGTTCTGTGTGTATAAATCTATTGGCACGTAGTAGGTTGCTATGGCGTACTTCTGTAACCTGATGACAGACGAGCTCCAATCAGAATAGTCCTTAGTATATAGTTGAGTGCTGAGGGACAGCACACGTCACTAGCCAGTAACATGAGAGGAAACGTGGGTACCTGCACAATTACCAGTCTGTCCCTGGAACAAGTGTCACAATATTAAAACACAGAATGAGCTAGCCTAGCGCCAGCTAGCTGCGGGGCTTTGACACAGGTCTGGCAACCTGTTCCCTATATAGTGCGAATAAGGGTGCTATTCAGGACGCAGATGCAGACGGAGGGGGTGATGCAGGTGGGCAGGCTCACTGAGAGGAGAGGATGTGGTGTAGAGAACAGAGCACCACAGCAGGTTGTAGAGAGCAGTCTACCGGAAAAACACAGACCCACTATTTACACCAGATACTAAACAGACACTAGAGCGTTTGTCCCTCGGGGGGGGGGGGGTCTACGTAGCAAATGAGACATGTCTTCTGTCACAGTCGTCTGCTGCAGGCTAGAGTTTCAAACGCTTCCTGTAGGTTTAATAGCCTACTACCTTCAGTAAGTGCAAGATGAGGATGCTAGGCTACATTCCTGTTCTAGAGAACCTGCTGTGTTTCCTAGGGGTTTATACAGGGCCTTTACAATAGATAACTGCTGTGTTTCCTAGGGGTTTATACAGGGCCTTTACAATAGAACCTGCTGTGTTTCCTAGGGGTTTATACAGGGCCTTTACAATAGAAACTGCTGTGTTTCCTAGGGGTTTATACAGGGCCTTTACAATAGATAACTGCTGTGTTTCCTAGGGGTTTATACAGGGCCTTTACAATAGAAACTGCTGTGTTTCCTAGGGGTTTATACAGGACCTTTACAATAGAAACTGCTGTGTTTCCTAGGGGTTTATACAGGACCTTTACAATAGATAACTGCTGTGTTTCCTAGGGGTTTATACAGGACCTTTACAATAGATAACTGCTGTGTTTCCTAGGGGTTTATACAGGGCCTTTACAATAGATAACTGCTGTGTTTCCTAGGGGTTTATACAGGGCCTTTACAATAGAAACTGCTGGGACAGTGCTGCTCGCTAACTAACTCTGCAGCTACACTATACACGTTGAGTTGCTTTGCCATCGGCGCTGTGTCAATGTGATGCTCTACCTGAGGTTAGGAGAGGAGGGGAGGGGAAGAGGAAAGGAGGAGAGGGGAAGAGAGGAGCAGAGGAGAGAGGAAGAGAGGAGCAGAGGAGAGAGGAAGAGGACATGAGCAGAGGAGAAGAGAGGAGCAGAGGAGAGAGGAAGAGGACAGGAGGAGAGGAGAGGGGAAGAGAGGAGCAGAGGAGAGAGGAAGAGGAAAGGAGGAGAGGAGAGGGGAAGAGAGGAGCGGTGGAGAGAGGAAGGGGAAAGGAGGAGAGGAGAGGAGGAGAGGAGCAGAGGAGGGAAGCAGAGGGGAAAAGGGGAAGAGGGGAGGACAGAAGAGGAGCAGAGTGAAAGAGGCCAGGAGCAGACAGGAAAGCATCTGTATTCTAGTCCCTCTAATGTACTGCACCATATTCATCCAGGAGGCCGTAACCAGAGGTGTCTAGTGGAGGATATAACCAGTGGTGTCTAGTGGAGGACATAACCAGTGGTGTCTAGTGGAGGACATAACCAGTGGTGTCTAGTGGAGGACATAACTAGTAGTGTCTAGTGGAGGACATAACCAGTAGTGTCTAGTGGAGGACATAACCAGTGGTGTCTAGTGGAGGACATAACCAGTGGTGTCTAGTGGAGGACATAACCAGTGGTGTGTAGTGGAGGACATAACCAGTGGTGTCTAGTGGAGGACATAACCAGTGGTGTCTAGTGGAGAACATAACCAGTGGTGTCTAGTGGAGGACATAACCAGTGGTGTCTAGTGGAGGACATAACCAGTGGTGTCTAGTGGAGGACATAACCAGTGGTGTCTAGTGGAGGATATAACCAGTGGTGTCTAGTGGAGGACAGTAGTGTCTAGTGGAGGACGTAACCAGTGGTGTCTAGTGGAGGACATAACCAGTGGTGTCTAGTGGAGGACAGTGGTGTCTAGTGGAGGATATAACCAGTGGTGTCTAGTGGAGGACAGTGGTGTGTAGTGGAGGACATAACCAGTGGTGTCTAGTGGAGGACAGTGGTGTGTAGTGGAGGACATAACCAGTGGTGTCTAGTGGAGGACATAACCAGTGGTGTCTAGTGGAGGACATAACTAGTAGTGTCTAGTGGAGGACATAACCAGTAGTGTCTAGTGGAGGACATAACCAGTGGTGTCTAGTGGAGGACAGTGGTGTCTAGTGGAGGATATAACCAGTGGTGTCTAGTGGAGGACATAACCAGTGGTGTCTAGTGGAGGACATAACCAGTAGTGTCTAGTGGAGGACATAACCAGTGGTGTCTAGTGGAGGACATAACCAGTGGTGTCTAGTGGAGGACATAACCAGTGGTGTCTAGTGGAGGACAGTGGTGTCTAGTGGAGGATATAACCAGTGGTGTCTAGTGGAGGACATAACCAGTGGTGTCTAGTGGAGGACATAACCAGTGGTGTCTAGTGGAGGACATAACCAGTAGTGTCTAGTGGAGGATATAACCAGTGGTGTCTAGTGGAGGACAGTGGTGTCTAGTGGAGGACCTAACCAGTGGTATCTAGTGGAGGACATAACCAGTGGTGTCTAGTGGAGGACATAACCAGTGGTGTCTAGTGGAGGACATTACCAGTAGTGTCTAGTGGAGGATATAACCAGTGGTGTCTAGTGGAGGACATAACCAGTGGTGTCTAGTGGAGGACATAACCAGTGGTGTCTAGTGGAGGACATAACCAGTGGTGTCTAGTGGAGGATATAACCAGTGGTGTCTAGTGGAGGACATGACCAGTGGTGTCTAGTGGAGGACATAACCAGTAGTGTCTAGTGGAGGACATAACCAGTGGTGTCTAGTGGAGGACATAACCAGTGGTGTCTAGTGGAGGACAGTGGTGTCTAGTGGAGGACATAACCAGTGGTGTCTAGTGGAGCACATAACCAGTGGTGTCTAGTGGAGGACAGTGGTGTCTAGTGGAGGACATAACCAGTGGTGTCTAGTGGAGGACATAACCAGTGGTGTCTAGTGGAGGACATAACCAGTAGTGTCTAGTGGAGGATATAACCAGTGGTGTCTAGTGGAGGACATAACCAGTGGTGTCTAGTGGAGGACATAACCAGTGGTGTCTAGTGGAGGACATAACCAGTAGTGTCTAGTGGAGGACATAACCAGTGGTGTCTAGTGGAGGACATAACCAGTGGTGTCTAGTGGAGGACATAACCAGTGGTGTCTAGTGGAGGACATAACCAGTGGTGTCTAGTGGAGGACATAACCAGTGGTGTCTAGTGGAGGACATAACCAGTAGTGTCTAGTGGAGGACATAACCAGTGGTGTCTAGTGGAGGACATAACCAGTGGTGTCTAGTGGAGGACATAACCAGTGGTGTCTAGTGGAGGACAGTGGTGTCTAGTGGAGGATATAACCAGTGGTGTCTAGTGGAGGACATAACCAGTGGTGTCTAGTGGAGGACATAACCAGTAGTGTCTAGTGGAGGACATAACCAGTGGTGTCTAGTGGAGGACATAACCAGTGGTGTCTAGTGGAGGACATAACCAGTGGTGTCTAGTGGAGGACAGTGGTGTCTAGTGGAGGATATAACCAGTGGTGTCTAGTGGAGGACATAACCAGTGGTGTCTAGTGGAGGACATAACCAGTAGTGTCTAGTGGAGGATATAACCAGTGGTGTCTAGTCGAGGCCACCTGCAACCAAAATCCACTTTATTGCTCATAATTTCAATTCATAAGGCAGAATGAACGGGCGTCAGGCCATCGAGAATTGAACCTCGCCGATTATTGAGCTTGGACGCTGCCATTGGACGTGACACAACGCGAGCACAACACAGTGAAGCATCTTTCATTCCTTCCTGTCTCTACAGGGCTGTAAACACACAGACTTCCCTTCCTGTCTCTACAGGGGGAAAACACACAGACTTCCCTTCCTGTCTCTACAGGGGGAAAACACACAGACTTCCCTTCCTGTCTCTACAGGGCTGTAAACACACAGACTTCCCTTCCTGTCTCTACAGGGCTGTAAACACACAGACTTCCCTTCCTGCCTCTACAGGGCTGTAAACACACAGACTTCTCTTCCTGTCTCTACAGGGCTGTAAACACACAGACTTCCCTTCCTGCCTCTACAGGGGGAAAACACACAGACTTCCCTTCCTGCCTCTACAGGGGGAAAACACACAGACTTCCCTTCCTGTCTCTACAGGGGGAAAACACACAGACTTCCCTTCCTGCCTCTACAGGGCTGTAAACACACAGACTTCCCTTCCTGTCTCTACAGGGCTGTAAACACACAGACTTCTCTTCCTGCCTCTACAGGGCTGTAAACACACAGACTTCCCTTCCTGCCTCTACAGGGGGAAAACACACAGACTTCCCTTCCTGTCTCTACGGGGCTGTAAACACACAGACTTCCCTTCCTGTCTCTACAGGGCTGTAAACACACAGACTTCCCTTCCTGCCTCTACGGGGCTGTAAACACACAGACTTCCCTTCCTGCCTCTACAGGGGGAAAACCCCTCTAATCCAAGACCTTCAGGATGAGGACGACACAGCAGCTTTGTTTCCGTTCCAAGCTAATCCTCAAAATACAATATAGGGGCCTTTCTTAACTATCTTCAAGAAATCCTCTTCGCCCATGTTTAGGGCAATAAAAAATGTCAGAAACAGAACAAAAACTGAAGTAACTATCATCCCCCCCAGAAGTACTGACAGAAAAAGTCACGACAATGAAAGAATGATCTTTTGTTGGTGAATTCACTTGACAGTGGGTGAATTCCAATGGCTGTGATTCAACTTGCGTTCTTTTGAAGGAGGCTGGTTGGTGACCGAAGCCTTCTGCTGGGCCTGCAGAGGAATGGAAAGAGCTGCATCGGTGGCTCTGTACTGCGTGGGGTTACTGGCAGTCAGTCAGTACGTCAGAGTGAGAGAGAGAGAGAGGAGACTTTTCCTTTCCCCCCCCCCCCTCTCTGTGCTGGCTCCAACAGGGCCCTTCCCCTCCCAGCCAGTCACTTGTGTCCAGGAAGAGGAACCAGGGGCTGGCCAGCGGGGGCTGGTTAGTGGTGGTGATTAAGGAAGCCTGCAGCGGGACCCACCCTGAGTTTACTGACCTCTCTGCTCAGGCCTCACACACAGGAAGAGATGTGAGTGACACACGGACGGAAGATACACACACACACAGAGTGTGTACACACACACACACACACACACACACACACACACACACACACACACACACACACACACACACACACACACACAGAGTATGTACATACACAAACACACACACACACACGCGCCCGACCCTGAATACAACAGCTGGTCAGCTGATGGCTCACGAGACAGAAGAGGGTTATGACAGTGCTGCTTCTGTTACTACAGGTCATTGTATACAGGCTGTGTTACTCATTTCACATTCACCCTTTACATTCCCAACACTAATACGGTACTGTGCAGTAGGGGCTCTCATTAGGAATTCACCATCTTAGTTATACAGTTCCCAGCATTCATACTGTACAATAACATCACAGAACTGTACTTAGTGAGAGAGAGAGAGAGAGAGAACTGTGCTGCTTCACACACACACACAACATCATGTCACCTATGTCACGGTGTCCACTTCAGACAGCAGGACTTCAAACAGGACGGACAAGGTCACCTGATGTTAAACTAGACTACTGCTGCTGTGTCTGTAGAATAGAGTAAAGCTGGCCTATACATGCTTCTTCTCTGCTCTCTGAGCGAGTGTCTTCCTGTTCGGAGATAAAAAAAATATATATACACTTCTCACTTCCTGTTTCACTCAGGAAGATTCTCCTCGCGACGCTCCCACCAACCGGACTGAAACAATTCAACAACCTTGTCCTCCGTGACGCACAGGAAACACAGGAGGGCAATCCAAATGGCCCCCTATTCCCTAGTGCACTACATTTAACCAGAGTCCTATAGGCTCTGGTCAAAAGTAGTGCACTATATAGGGAATAGGATGCCAGAGTCCTATAGGCCCTGGTCAAAAGTAGTGCACTATATAGTGCACTACTTTAGACCAGGGCCTATAGGACTCTGACACCCTATTCCCTAAATAGTGCACTACTTTTGACCAGGGCCCACAGGGCTGTGAATTCAGATACAGACTAACCTAGTCCTGGCAGTGGATTCTAGCCATCTATTTCTGTCACTCAGTAGCCCGAATCAAATAAGACGCTTGTAACTTCTCAACTTTCTCTCTTGAATTGGCTTAGAGGGGAGTAGGGGGAACAGGTCAACTCTGTCAAATATGTTGACATGACAGACTAAACACTATACACTATATGACCAGCAGTATGAGGACAGCTGCTCGTCCAACATCTCATTCCAAAGTCATTGGCGTTAATATGGAGTTGGTCCCACCTTTGCTGCTATAACAGCCTCCACTCTTCTGGGAAGGCTTTCCACTAGATGTTGGAGCATTGCTGCTATAACAGCCTCCACTCTTCTGGGAAGGCTTTCCACTAGATGTTGGAACATTGCTGCTATAACAGCCTCCACTCTTCTGGGAAGGCTTTCCACTAGATGTTGGTACATTGCTGCTATAACAGCCTCCACTCTTCTGGGACAGCTTTCCACTAGTTGTTGGAACATTGCTGCTATAATAGCCTCCACTCTTCTGGGACAGCTTTCCACTAGATGTTGGAACATTGCTGCTATAATAGCCTCCACTCTTCTGGGAAGGCTTTTCACTAGATGTTGGAACATTGCTGCTATAACAGCCTCCACTCTTCTGGGAAGGCTTCCCACTAGATGTTGGAACATTGCTGCGGGGACCTGCTTCCATTCAGCCATAAGAGCATTAGTGAGATCGGGGCACTGATATTGGGCGATTAGGTCTGGCTCGCAGTCGGCGTTCCAATTCATCTGAAAGGTGATCGTTGGGGTTGAGGTCAGGGCCCTGCGCAGGACAGTCAAGTTCTTCCAACACCGATTTTGACAAACCATTTTGGAGATACCTCGCTGTATACCTCGCTCCGTGCACGGGGGCATTGTCATGCTGAAACAGGAAAGGGCCTTCCCCAAACTGTTGCCACAAAGTTGGAAGCACAGAAACATCTAGAATGTCATTGTATGCTGTAGAGTTACGATTTCCCTTCACTGGAAATAACGAGCCTCGATTTCACACGTCAGCAACGGGTGTGGCTAAAATAGACCAGTCCACTCGTTTGAAGGGGTGTCCACATACGTTTATATATATAGTGTATTCTGAGGGTAGTGCAACGTTCTATATTAGTCTGTGACAGACAGTAGGGATTGGTGAGAAAAGCTGGATAGTATACAGTGGGGCAAAAAAGTATTTAGTCAGCCACCAATTGTGCAAGTTCTCCCACTTAAAAAGATGAGAGAGGCCTATAATTTTCATCATAGGTACACTTCAACTATGACAGCGAAATGAGAATGAATTTATTTGCAAATTATGGTGGAAAACAGAGTCTCAAAGCTCCATGTTGTTGTTTCTATTCAACAGAGTCTCAGAGCTCCATGTTGTTGTTTCTATTCAACAGAGTCCCAAAGCTCCATGTTGTTGTTTCTATTCAACAGAGTCCCAGAGCTCCATGTTGTTGTTTCTATTCAACAGAGTCTCAGAGCTCCATGTTGTTGTTGTTTCTATTCAACAGAGTCTCAGAGCTCCATGTTGTTGTTTCTATTCAACAGAGTCTCAGAGCTCCATGTTGTTGTTGTTTCTATTCAACAGAGTCTCAGAGCTCCATGTTGTTGTTTATATTCAACAGAGTCTCAGAGCTCCATGTTGTTGTTTCTATTCAACAGAGTCTCAGAGCTCCATGTTGTTGTTGTTTATATTCAACAGAGTCTCAGAGCTCCATGTTGTTGTTTCTATTCAACAGAGTCTCAGAGCTCCATGTTGTTGTTTATATTCAACAGAGTCTCAAAGCTCCATGTTGTTGTTTCTATTCTATTCAACAGAGTCTCAGAGCTCCATGTTGTTGTTTATATTCAACAGAGTCTCAGAGCTCCATGTTGTTGTTTATATTCAACAGAGTCTCAGAGCTCCATGTTGTTGTTTCTATTCAACAGAGTCTCAGAGCTCCATGTTGTTTATATTCAACAGAGTCTCAAAGCTCCATGTTGTTGTTGTTTCTATTCAACAGAGTCTCAGAGCTCCATGTTGTTGTTGTTTCTATTCAACAGAGTCTCAGAGCTCCATGTTGTTGTTTCTATTCAACAGAGTCTCAGAGCTCCATGTTGTTGTTTCTATTCAACAGAGTCTCAGAGCTCCATGTTGTTGTTGTTTCTATTCAACAGAGTCTCAGAGCTCCATGTTGTTGTTTCTATTCAACAGAGTCTCAGAGCTCCATGTTGTTGTTGTTTCTATTCAACAGAGTCTCAGAGCTCCATGTTGTTGTTGTTTCTATTCAACAGAGTCTCAGAGCTCCATGTTGTTGTTTCTATTCAACAGAGTCCCAAAGCTCCATGTTGTTGTTTCTATTCAACAGAGTCTCAGAGCTCCATGTTGTTGTTTCTATTCAACAGAGTCTCAGAGCTCCATGTTGTTGTTTCTATTCTATTCAACAGAGTCTCAGAGCTCCATGTTGTTGTTTCTATTCTATTCAACAGAGTCTCAGAGCTCCATGTTGTTGTTTCTATTCTATTCAACAGAGTCTCAGAGCTCCATGTTGTTGTTTATATTCAACAGAGTCTCAGAGCTCCATGTTGTTGTTGTTTCTATTCAACAGAGTCTCAGAGCTCCATGTTGTTGTTTATATTCAACAGAGTCTCAGAGCTCCATGTTGTTGTTTATATTCAACAGAGTCTCAGAGCTCCATGTTGTTGTTTCTATTCAACAGAGTCTCAGAGCTCCATGTTGTTGTTTATATTCAACAGAGTCTCAAAGCTCCATGTTGTTGTTTCTATTCAACAGAGTCTCAGAGCTCCATGTTGTTGTTTATATTCAACAGAGTCTCAGAGCTCCATGTTGTTGTTGTTTCTATTCAACAGAGTCTCAGAGCTCCATGTTGTTGTTTATATTCAACAGAGTCTCAGAGCTCCATGTTGTTGTTGTTTCTATTCAACAGAGTCTCAGAGCTCCATGTTGTTGTTTCTATTCAACAGAGTCTCAGAGCTCCATGTTGTTGTTTATATTCAACAGAGTCTCAAAGCTCCATGTTGTTGTTTCTATTCAACAGAGTCTCAGAGCTCCATGTTGTTGTTTCTATTCTATTCAACAGAGTCTCAAAGCTCCATGTTGTTGTTTCTATTCTATTCAACAGAGTCTCAAAGCTCCATGTTGTTGTTTCTATTCTATTCAACAGAGTCCCAGAGCTCCATGTTGTTGTTTCTATTCTATTCAACAGAGTCTCAAAGCTCCATGTTGTTGTTTCTATTCTATTCAACAGAGTCTCAAAGCTCCATGTTGTTGTTTCTATTCTATTCAACAGAGTCTCAAAGCTCCATGTTGTTGTTTCTATTCTATTCAACAGAGTCTCAGAGCTCCATGTTGTTGTTTATATTCAACAGAGTCTCAGAGCTCCATGTTGTTGTTTCTATTCAACAGAGTCTCAGAGCTCCATGTTGTTGTTTCTATTCAACAGAGTCTCAGAGCTCCATGTTGTTGTTTCTATTCAACAGAGTCTCAGAGCTCCATGTTGTTGTTGTTTCTATTCAACAGAGTCTCAGAGCTCCATGTTGTTGTTGTTTCTATTCAACAGAGTCTCAGAGCTCCATGTTGTTGTTGTTTCTATTCAACAGAGTCTCAGAGCTCCATGTTGTTGTTTATATTCAACAGAGTCTCAGAGCTCCATGTTGTTGTTTATATTCAACAGAGTCTCAGAGCTCCATGTTGTTGTTTATATTCAACAGAGTCTCAGAGCTCCATGTTGTTGTTGTTTCTATTCAACAGAGTCTCAGAGCTCCATGTTGTTGTTGTTTCTATTCAACAGAGTCTCAGAGCTCCATGTTGTTGTTTATATTCAACAGAGTCTCAGAGCTCCATGTTGTTGTTTATATTCAACAGAGTCTCAGAGCTCCATGTTGTTGTTGTTTCTATTCAACAGAGTCTCAAAGCTCCATGTTGTTGTTGTTTCTATTCAACAGAGTCTCAGAGCTCCATGTTGTTGTTTATATTCAACAGAGTCTCAAAGCTCCATGTTGTTGTTTCTATTCAACAGAGTCTCAGAGCTCCATGTTGTTGTTGTTTCTATTCAACAGAGTCTCAGAGCTCCATGTTGTTGTTTCTATTCAACAGAGTCTCAGAGCTCCATGTTGTTGTTGTTTCTATTCAACAGAGTCTCAGAGCTCCATGTTGTTGTTTATATTCAACAGAGTCTCAGAGCTCCATGTTGTTGTTTCTATTCAACAGAGTCTCAGAGCTCCATGTTGTTGTTTCTATTCAACAGAGTCTCAGAGCTCCATGTTGTTGTTTCTATTCTATTCAACAGAGTCTCAGAGCTCCATGTTGTTGTTTCTATTCTATTCAACAGAGTCTCAGAGCTCCATGTTGTTGTTTCTATTCTATTCAACAGAGTCTCAGAGCTCCATGTTGTTGTTTATATTCAACAGAGTCTCAGAGCTCCATGTTGTTGTTGTTTCTATTCAACAGAGTCTCAGAGCTCCATGTTGTTGTTTATATTCAACAGAGTCTCAGAGCTCCATGTTGTTGTTTCTATTCAACAGAGTCTCAGAGCTCCATGTTGTTGTTTCTATTCTATTCAACAGAGTCTCAAAGCTCCATGTTGTTGTTTCTATTCTATTCAACAGAGTCTCAAAGCTCCATGTTGTTGTTTCTATTCAACAGAGTCTCAGAGCTCCATGTTGTTTCTATTCTATTCAACAGAGTCTCAAAGCTCCATGTTGTTGTTTCTATTCAACAGAGTCTCAGAGCTCCATGTTGTTGTTTCTATTCAACAGAGTCTCAGAGCTCCATGTTGTTTCTATTCTATTCAACAGAGTCTCAAAGCTCCATGTTGTTGTTTCTATTCTATTCAACAGAGTCTCAAAGCTCCATGTTGTTGTTTCTATTCTATTCAACAGAGTCTCAAAGCTCCATGTTGTTGTTTCTATTCTATTCAACAGAGTCTCAAAGCTCCATGTTGTTGTTTCTATTCTATTCAACAGAGTCTCAAAGCTCCATGTTGTTGTTTCTATTCTATTCAACAGAGTCTCAGAGCTCCATGTTGTTGTTTCTATTCAACAGAGTCTCAGAGCTCCATGTTGTTGTTGTTTCTATTCAACAGAGTCTCAGAGCTCCATGTTGTTGTTGTTTCTATTCAACAGAGTCTCAGAGCTCCATGTTGTTGTTGTTTCTATTCAACAGAGTCTCAGAGCTCCATGTTGTTGTTGTTTCTATTCAACAGAGTCTCAGAGCTCCATGTTGTTGTTGTTTCTATTCAACAGAGTCTCAGAGCTCCATGTTGTTGTTTCTATTCAACAGAGTCTCAGAGCTCCATGTTGTTGTTTATATTCAACAGAGTCTCAGAGCTCCATGTTGTTGTTTCTATTCAACAGAGTCTCAGAGCTCCATGTTGTTGTTTCTATTCAACAGAGTCTCAGAGCTCCATGTTGTTGTTTCTATTCAACAGAGTCTCAGAGCTCCATGTTGTTGTTTCTATTCAACAGAGTCTCAAAGCTCCATGTTGTTGTTGTTTATATTCAACAGAGTCTCAGAGCTCCATGTTGTTGTTGTTTCTATTCAACAGAGTCTCAAAGCTCCATGTTGTTGTTTATATTCAACAGAGTCTCAGAGCTCCATGTTGTTGTTGTTTCTATTCAACAGAGTCTCAGAGCTCCATGTTGTTGTTTCTGTTCAACAGAGTCTCAGAGCTCCATGTTGTTGTTGTTTCTATTCAACAGAGTCCCAAAGCTCCATGTTGTTGTTGTTTCTATTCAACAGAGACCCAAAGCTCCATGTTGTTGTTGTTTCTATTCAACAGAGTCTCAAAGCTCCATGTTGTTGTTGTTTCTATTCAACAGAGTCTCAAAGCTCCATGTTGTTGTTTCTATTCAACAGAGTCTCAAAGCTCCATGTTGTTGTTGTTTCTATTCAACAGAGTCTCAAAGCTCCATGTTGTTGTTTCTATTCAACAGAGTCTCAAAGCTCCATGTTGTTGTTTATATTCAACAGAGTCTCAAAGCTCCATGTTGTTGTTTCTATTCAACAGAGTCCCAAAGCTCCATGTTGTTGTTGTTTCTATTCAACAGAGACCCAAAGCTCCATGTTGTTGTTGTTTCTATTCAACAGAGTCTCAAAGCTCCATGTTGTTGTTGTTTCTATTCAACAGAGTCTCAAAGCTCCATGTTGTTGTTTATATTCAACAGAGTCTCAAAGCTCCATGTTGTTGTTTCTATTCAACAGAGTCTCAAAGCTCCATGTTGTTGTTTCTATTCAACAGAGTCTCAAAGCTCCATGTTGTTGTTTATATTCAACAGAGTCTCAAAGCTCCATGTTGTTGTTTCTATTCAACAGAGTCTCAGAGCTCCATGTTGTTGTTGTTTCTATTCAACAGAGTCTCAGAGCTCCATGTTGTTGTTTCTATTCAACAGAGTCTCAGAGCTCCATGTTGTTGTTTCTATTCAACAGAGTCTCAGAGCTCCATGTTGTTGTTTCTATTCAACAGAGTCTCAGAGCTCCATGTTGTTGTTTCTATTCAACAGAGTCTCAGAGCTCCATGTTGTTGTTGTTTCTATTCAACAGAGTCTCAAAGCTCCATGTTGTTGTTGTTTCTATTCAACAGAGTCTCAGAGCTCCATGTTGTTGTTGTTTATATTCAACAGAGTCTCAAAGCTCCATGTTGTTGTTGTTTCTATTCAACAGAGTCTCAGAGCTCCATGTTGTTGTTTCTATTCAACAGAGTCTCAAAGCTCCATGTTGTTGTTTCTATTCAACAGAGTCTCAGAGCTCCATGTTGTTGTTGTTTCTATTCAACAGAGTCTCAAAGCTCCATGTTGTTGTTGTTTCTATTCAACAGAGTCTCAAAGCTCCATGTTGTTGTTTCTATTCAACAGAGTCTCAGAGCTCCATGTTGTTGTTGTTTCTATTCAACAGAGTCTCAAAGCTCCATGTTGTTGTTTCTATTCAACAGAGTCTCAGAGCTCCATGTTGTTGTTGTTTCTATTCAACAGAGTCTCAAAGCTCCATGTTGTTGTTTCTATTCAACAGAGTCTCAGAGCTCCATGTTGTTGTTGTTTCTATTCAACAGAGTCTCAGAGCTCCATGTTGTTGTTGTTTCTATTCAACAGAGTCCCAAAGCTCCATGTTGTTGTTTCTATTCAACAGAGTCTCAAAGCTCCATGTTGTTGTTGTTTCTATTCAACAGAGTCCCAAAGCTCCATGTTGTTGTTGTTTCTATTCAACAGAGTCTCAAAGCTCCATGTTGTTGTTTATATTCAACAGAGTCTCAGAGCTCCATGTTGTTGTTGTTTCTATTCAACAGAGTCTCAGAGCTCCATGTTGTTGTTGTTTCTATTCAACAGAGTCTCAAAGCTCCATGTTGTTGTTGTTTCTATTCAACAGAGTCTCAAAGCTCCATGTTGTTGTTTATATTCAACAGAGTCTCAGAGCTCCATGTTGTTGTTGTTTCTATTCAACAGAGTCTCAGAGCTCCATGTTGTTGTTTCTATTCAACAGAGTCTCAGAGCTCCATGTTGTTGTTGTTTCTATTCAACAGAGTCCCAAAGCTCCATGTTGTTGTTGTTTCTATTCAACAGAGACCCAAAGCTCCATGTTGTTGTTGTTTCTATTCAACAGAGTCTCAGAGCTCCATGTTGTTGTTGTTTCTATTCAACAGAGTCTCAGAGCTCCATGTTGTTGTTTCTATTCAACAGAGTCTCAGAGCTCCATGTTGTTGTTGTTTCTATTCAACAGAGTCCCAAAGCTCCATGTTGTTGTTTCTATTCAACAGAGTCTCAGAGCTCCATGTTGTTGTTGTTTCTATTCAACAGAGTCTCAGAGCTCCATGTTGTTGTTTCTATTCAACAGAGTCTCAAAGCTCCATGTTGTTGTTGTTTCTATTCAACAGAGTCTCAGAGCTCCATGTTGTTGTTGTTTCTATTCAACAGAGTCTCAGAGCTCCATGTTGTTGTTTCTATTCAACAGAGTCTCAGAGCTCCATGTTGTTGTTGTTTCTATTCAACAGAGTCCCAAAGCTCCATGTTGTTGTTTCTATTCAACAGAGTCTCAGAGCTCCATGTTGTTGTTGTTTCTATTCAACAGAGTCCCAAAGCTCCATGTTGTTGTTTCTATTCAACAGAGTCTCAGAGCTCCATGTTGTTGTTGTTTCTATTCAACAGAGTCCCAAAGCTCCATGTTGTTGTTTCTATTCAACAGAGTCTCAGAGCTCCATGTTGTTGTTTCTATTCAACAGAGACTCAAAGCTCCATGTTGTTGTTGTTTCTATTCAACAGAGTCTCAGAGCTCCATGTTGTTGTTTCTATTCAACAGAGTCTCAGAGCTCCATGTTGTTGTTGTTTCTATTCAACAGAGTCTCAAAGCTCCATGTTGTTGTTGTTTCTATTCAACAGAGTCTCAAAGCTCCATGTTGTTGTTTATATTCAACAGAGTCTCAAAGCTCCATGTTGTTGTTTCTATTCAACAGAGTCTCAAAGCTCCATGTTGTTGTTTCTATTCAACAGAGTCTCAAAGCTCCATGTTGTTGTTTATATTCAACAGAGTCTCAAAGCTCCATGTTGTTGTTTCTATTCAACAGAGTCTCAGAGCTCCATGTTGTTGTTTCTATTCAACAGAGACTCAAAGCTCCATGTTGTTGTTGTTTCTATTCAACAGAGTCTCAGAGCTCCATGTTGTTGTTTCTATTCAACAGAGTCTCAGAGCTCCATGTTGTTGTTGTTTCTATTCAACAGAGTCTCAGAGCTCCATGTTGTTGTTGTTTCTATTCAACAGAGTCTCAGAGCTCCATGTTGTTGTTTCTATTCAACAGAGTCTCAAAGCTCCATGTTGTTGTTTCTATTCAACAGAGTCTCAGAGCTCCATGTTGTTGTTTCTATTCAACAGAGTCTCAGAGCTCCATGTTGTTGTTTCTATTCAACAGAGTCTCAGAGCTCCATGTTGTTGTTGTTTCTATTCAACAGAGTCTCAAAGCTCCATGTTGTTGTTGTTTCTATTCAACAGAGTCTCAGAGCTCCATGTTGTTGTTGTTTATATTCAACAGAGTCTCAAAGCTCCATGTTGTTGTTGTTTCTATTCAACAGAGTCTCAGAGCTCCATGTTGTTGTTTCTATTCAACAGAGTCTCAAAGCTCCATGTTGTTGTTTCTATTCAACAGAGTCTCAGAGCTCCATGTTGTTGTTGTTTCTATTCAACAGAGTCTCAAAGCTCCATGTTGTTGTTGTTTCTATTCAACAGAGTCTCAAAGCTCCATGTTGTTGTTTCTATTCAACAGAGTCTCAGAGCTCCATGTTGTTGTTGTTTCTATTCAACAGAGTCTCAAAGCTCCATGTTGTTGTTTCTATTCAACAGAGTCTCAGAGCTCCATGTTGTTGTTGTTTCTATTCAACAGAGTCTCAAAGCTCCATGTTGTTGTTTCTATTCAACAGAGTCTCAGAGCTCCATGTTGTTGTTGTTTCTATTCAACAGAGTCTCAGAGCTCCATGTTGTTGTTGTTTCTATTCAACAGAGTCCCAAAGCTCCATGTTGTTGTTTCTATTCAACAGAGTCTCAAAGCTCCATGTTGTTGTTGTTTCTATTCAACAGAGTCCCAAAGCTCCATGTTGTTGTTGTTTCTATTCAACAGAGTCTCAAAGCTCCATGTTGTTGTTTATATTCAACAGAGTCTCAGAGCTCCATGTTGTTGTTGTTTCTATTCAACAGAGTCTCAGAGCTCCATGTTGTTGTTGTTTCTATTCAACAGAGTCTCAAAGCTCCATGTTGTTGTTGTTTCTATTCAACAGAGTCTCAAAGCTCCATGTTGTTGTTTATATTCAACAGAGTCTCAGAGCTCCATGTTGTTGTTGTTTCTATTCAACAGAGTCTCAGAGCTCCATGTTGTTGTTTCTATTCAACAGAGTCTCAGAGCTCCATGTTGTTGTTGTTTCTATTCAACAGAGTCCCAAAGCTCCATGTTGTTGTTGTTTCTATTCAACAGAGACCCAAAGCTCCATGTTGTTGTTGTTTCTATTCAACAGAGTCTCAGAGCTCCATGTTGTTGTTGTTTCTATTCAACAGAGTCTCAGAGCTCCATGTTGTTGTTTCTATTCAACAGAGTCTCAAAGCTCCATGTTGTTGTTGTTTCTATTCAACAGAGTCTCAAAGCTCCATGTTGTTGTTGTTTCTATTCAACAGAGTCTCAGAGCTCCATGTTGTTGTTGTTTCTATTCAACAGAGTCTCAGAGCTCCATGTTGTTGTTTCTATTCAACAGAGTCTCAGAGCTCCATGTTGTTGTTGTTTCTATTCAACAGAGTCCCAAAGCTCCATGTTGTTGTTTCTATTCAACAGAGTCTCAGAGCTCCATGTTGTTGTTGTTTCTATTCAACAGAGTCCCAAAGCTCCATGTTGTTGTTTCTATTCAACAGAGTCTCAGAGCTCCATGTTGTTGTTGTTTCTATTCAACAGAGTCCCAAAGCTCCATGTTGTTGTTTCTATTCAACAGAGTCTCAGAGCTCCATGTTGTTGTTTCTATTCAACAGAGACTCAAAGCTCCATGTTGTTGTTGTTTCTATTCAACAGAGTCTCAGAGCTCCATGTTGTTGTTTCTATTCAACAGAGTCTCAGAGCTCCATGTTGTTGTTGTTTCTATTCAACAGAGTCTCAAAGCTCCATGTTGTTGTTTCTATTCAACAGAGTCTCAGAGCTCCATGTTGTTGTTTCTATTCAACAGAGTCTCAGAGCTCCATGTTGTTGTTTCTATTCAACAGAGTCTCAGAGCTCCATGTTGTTGTTTCTATTCAACAGAGTCTCAAAGCTCCATGTTGTTGTTGTTTCTATTCAACAGAGTCCCAAAGCTCCATGTTGTTGTTGTTTCTATTCAACAGAGTCTCAGAGCTCCATGTTGTTGTTTCTATTCTATTCAACAGAGTCTCAAAGCTCCATGTTGTTGTTGTTTCTATTCAACAGAGTCTCAGAGCTCCATGTTGTTGTTTCTATTCAACAGAGTCTCAGAGCTCCATGTTGTTGTTGTTTCTATTCAACAGAGTCTCAGAGCTCCATGTTGTTGTTTCTATTCAACAGAGTCTCAAAGCTCCATGTTGTTGTTTCTATTCAACAGAGTCTCAGAGCTCCATGTTGTTGTTTCTATTCAACAGAGTCTCAGAGCTCCATGTTGTTGTTGTTTCTATTCAACAGAGTCTCAAAGCTCCATGTTGTTGTTGTTTCTATTCAACAGAGTCCCAAAGCTCCATGTTGTTGTTTATATTCAACAGAGTCTCAAAGCTCCATGTTGTTGTTTCTATTCAACAGAGTCTCAGAGCTCCATGTTGTTGTTTCTATTCAACAGAGTCTCAGAGCTCCATGTTG
This sequence comes from Oncorhynchus mykiss, assembly GCF_013265735.2. NCBI lineage: Eukaryota > Metazoa > Chordata > Actinopteri > Salmoniformes > Salmonidae > Oncorhynchus > Oncorhynchus mykiss. The sequence continues at coordinate 8,985,670 of NC_048590.1, read as the reverse complement.
TTGTTTCTATTCAACAGAGTCTCAGAGCTCCATGTTGTTTCTATTCAACAGAGTCTCAGAGCTCCATGTTGTTGTTTCTATTCAACAGAGTCTCAGAGCTCCATGTTGTTGTTTCTATTCAACAGAGTCTCAGAGCTCCATGTTGTTGTTGTTTCTATTCAACAGAGTCTCAGAGCTCCATGTTGTTGTTTCTATTCAACAGAGTCTCAAAGCTCCATGTTGTTGTTTCTATTCAACAGAGTCTCAGAGCTCCATGTTGTTGTTTCTATTCAACAGAGTCTCAGAGCTCCATGTTGTTGTTTCTATTCAACAGAGTCTCAGAGCTCCATGTTGTTGTTGTTTCTATTCAACAGAGTCTCAGAGCTCCATGTTGTTGTTGTTTCTATTCAACAGAGTCTCAGAGCTCCATGTTGTTGTTTCTATTCAACAGAGTCTCAAAGCTCCATGTTGTTGTTGTTTCTATTCAACAGAGTCCCAAAGCTCCATGTTGTTGTTTCTATTCAACAGAGTCTCAGAGCTCCATGTTGTTGTTTCTATTCAACAGAGTCTCAGAGCTCCATGTTGTTGTTTCTATTCAACAGAGTCTCAGAGCTCCATGTTGTTGTTGTTTCTATTCAACAGAGTCTCAGAGCTCCATGTTGTTGTTTCTATTCAACAGAGTCTCAGAGCTCCATGTTGTTGTTGTTTCTATTCAACAGAGTCTCAGAGCTCCATGTTGTTGTTGTTTCTATTCAACAGAGTCTCAGAGCTCCATGTTGTTGTTGTTTATATTCAACAGAGTCTCAGAGCTCCATGTTGTTGTTTCTATTCAACAGAGTCTCAAAGCTCCATGTTGTTGTTTCTATTCAACAGAGTCCCAGGGTGAGCCTTAGAGCAGAACCCAGGCTTGCGTCCCAAATGGCCTACACAGTGCACTACTTTTGACCAGAGCCATACGATACTCCAGTCAGAGGTAGTGCACTATAAAAGGGAATAGGGAGTGATTTGGGACGAACTCCCCAGTCTGAAGTAATGAACACCTTCCTGGTATTCTATTCTACTCACAGGAATGACCTCAGCGCTGGTAACATTCACTTCATTAACGACGAGAGTGAGACCATACTACTGCTGCTTTTTTGTCTTCTGTTGGCCTAGTTCACAAACAATACAGACTAACGTTTTGAGGAACGACGACCGATGAGGATCAGTTGTTTGGGAGTAATGGTGACTTCGTTTTCAAGACAGAGTAGAAAGTGATGTCGAAGGTTCAGAAAAGTGATGTTCCACACTTACAGGGGTTTGTGTGTGTGTGTGTGTGTTGCACATGGGGATGTGTGAAACCTACTCCTCAGTCTGAAGTGTCTCCACTTGTGCCAGAGAATAGCTCGCTTTTTGCGTGGCGCCGAACAGTAAGACGCTTCCCAAGTTCTCGCCAGGTATGGGCCGAATTGGGAGAAAGTGGTACTCGCTTAGCAAGCAGCATGTGTCCTTTACGTGTATGTGTGTGTGTGTGTGTGTGTCTGTGTGTGTCTGTGTCTGTGTGTGTGTGTGTCTGTGTGTGTGTGTCCCATGTACACTCAGTTTATTTACGAAGGTGGAAAAGTATAAAATGTGTGCTCTCTCTGAACCTGTGTGTCATAAACAGAACCTGGGTGCTTTTCCAATTGATCATCGTTGAGATTGAGAAGTACACATACGATGAAAACGCCACCCACCCAAAAGGTAACTGAAAGTCAAGGAGCAGTGAAGGGGGTTTCCTAATTTCACACTCAAACTGAAAGTCCGTCATGTCAAAATAAGATTTCTAATAACACAAGAAACCCCCCCCCCCCCCGCCCCCTCAACATCGCCATAGTGATCTGTCTCTCTATGGAGAAATACATCTGGTAAATCCACCTATAGTCAAACTACTCCTGAGGTAAAAATACATACATCACCTCTAGTTTAGGGTCCATTTACACCCCCAGAACACAGACACGTCTAAAACCATGGACATGTAGCACAGACAATAACTCCAGGTAACTGGCAAAATAAAGAAACCGCCAACATAAAGTGTGTTTATAGGGGCGTTGGGTCACCACCAGTCAGAACAGCTTCAATTCACCTCCTCATAGATTCTACAAGTGTCTGGAACTCTCTATTGGAGGGATGAGACACTGTTCTATTGGAGGGATGAGACACCATTCTATTGGAGGGATGAGACACCGTTCTATTGGAGGGATGAGACACCGTTCTATTGGAGGGATGAGACACCGTTCTATTGGAGGGATGAGGCACCATTCTATTGGAGGGATGAGGCACCATTCTATTGGAGGGATGAGACACCGTTCTATTGGAGGGATGAGGCACCATTCTATTGGAGGGATGAGGCACCGTTCTATTGGAGGGATGAGACACCATTCTATTGGAGGGATGAGACACCATTCTATTGGAGGGATGAGGCACCATTCTATTGGAGGGATGAGACACCGTAATATTGGAGGGATGAGACACCATTCTATTGGAGGGATGAGACACCATTCTATTGGAGGGATGAGGCACCGTTCTTCAACGAGAAATTACATAATTTGGTGTTTTGTTGATGGTGGTGGAAAACGCTGGTCTCAGTCACCACTCCAGAATCTCCCGTAAGTGTTCAATTGGGTTGAGATTTGGTGACTGAGACGGCCATGGCCTATGGTTTTACATCATTTTCATGCTCATATAACCATTCAGTGACCACTCCAGCCCTATGGGGGCATAGCCATGGTAGCCAAAATAATGGCCTGCCCAGCATTTTCATACATGACCCAACGCATGATGGATAGTTAATTGATTAACTCAGGAACCACACCTGTGTTTCAATATACTTTGTATCCCTCATTTACTCAAGTGTTTCCATTATTTTGGCAGTTACCGGTATAATGTTATGTTCTTTGTCTGATAAAACAAAGCCCTGGTCAGGAATACTGTCAGTGCCATTCATGAGCCCCCCCTTACAGCTGACAATCAAAAGGTCTGACAGCCAACAGGTCACAAATATGAGCCCATGAAAATAGATGACAGCTTAGCTCACAAATACAGAGTTAGCAGGGTGATACAACCAGGCCTACAGTATAAAACATAAGAGACAATTCAATGTAATAAAACCATTTACTATATCTGAATTGGCACAAGATGATGCTTCTAGGCCCGTTTCCTGTCGCGAATTCGTCCCACTATCTGTCAACAGCATACAGTAGATTTGTCATATGTAATGTAGCATTTTCAGCAGCATGCCGTTGTTCAAAAAACCCACTCAATTGTAGAAAGAGAAACGGACCTATTGTTGATATGAAGGTAGTGTTGAACGCATCTTCGCTGAATCTGAAGAGGAGACATGTCTTGCCGACACCGCTGTCCCCGATGAGAAGCAATTTAAAAAGGTAATCATAGGTTTTCGCCATCTCTCCACCCTCGCTTCTTTCTTCCCGAAATCTGATATAAATGTCTGGACCGTAGCAAACAGTTTGTAGCTGCTATTCGCTGCTGGCTACACCTCTTCGTTACACTAAGTAACCGTACAGTAACAGTACAGGGGGAAACGAGAAGGCGTTAGTTTAATGACGTCACACAGAATAGGCGGAACAGAAGATAGGACGGAAGCGTGGTAGTCACTGGTTACCACAGCCACAAACTCATTATTTATAAACACTAGACTATTTCTCAAATGTTTCTAAAAAAAATCTGATTTTAAACCTAGCCCACACTACAAACCTTATTCTTAACCCTAAATTAAAAGACCAAACAGCTACTTTTTTTTATTCATAATTTTTTTATAAAAGCCTATTTTGTCTGTGGCGACGAGCGACAACCGGAAGCATCCTCTCATCTGGGTTGCCAGATTGGTAGTAATACTGTAACAATGAGGACGCAGACTGAAATCAGCTGACAAATGTAGGTAAAAGTTACCCTGCCATAAACACAAATGGCTGAGAGAATGAGAATAAGAGAATAAGTAATCCAATCCCGGTTAAAAATGAATCCAACTATTGGAACAACAATACACTGTACCTGTTAACAGGAAGAATGAGACAGCAGGCTTTAAAGTCATGTAATCAAGTTTTTATGTATGGATCTCGAAACAGAAAAGAGAGACATGACATGAGACGCTGGTACAATACAATCCATTCATGCACAGGAACCCGACTGGTAACAATAAATAGAGTACATTGAAGCTGTTAGCATTACATTAACCATTAAAAAAATAAAACTAGCAACGATCAGAACCACTGCCGGACAACACAGGTGGAGTGCCACGTAGTATAGAGGCAAGTGTAACTTTGGGGAAGTTTGCCCCATGAAATGATCACGTGAGTAAAATTGTGCTTAAATACACCTTAAGAGTGAATACCCATCGATGTAGGGCGCGTTCCAGGTGGTGATTTATTTCAGTCACACTGCACAAATTATTTAATTTCTATTTCTAGAAAACCTGGAGAATTGTCCATTCTCAGGAACCTACATCAATATAATAATATAGTAATCTAAGATATGCAGCTGCATCGTAACTGCGGTACTGACAACCTGGAACGCCCCCCAGAGTCTTTAGGAGTTCAAAGCAGCGGCTGAATTATTATGAAGTCTTCAGAAAATCAACAGTCGTCGTTTTCAGTCCATGTCTCGCACTCTACGGCAGATCTCCTCTGTAAACTCTGAGCACTTCGACTTCCCACCAAGGTCCCCGGTCAACACCTGGGAGAGGATAGAAAAACAGCCCAATTAATTCATTTTTTTTGCATACAATGACCAACTGAACAAAAATCTGTTATGTTCGATCTACAGAAGAAAAAAAATCTATACGAGCATTGGCAACCGGAAGGAGGTGTGGTGTCCAGGGGAGACAACATATTGTAAACCAACTAGCCAGACATCCACCATATAAATCTGGCATCAGAGAAGAAGAAGAGCAGACTGAGCGGTCCTCCAAGAACAAGGAAGTACCACTACTTCTCCCCCCCCAGCCGGGGCACCTCCACTTTCCAAATGTATTCCCGGCACCGATATGCAAGAGCCACAATAGTCACTATTGGGGGTAATAATGTTGTAATTTTTTTTAAAGCCACCTTCTTGTCTCTGATGGTGTCGAAACAGGCGGTCTCGATCTTCTTGCCGTAGTCGTGCATGCCCATGTGACGCAGCATCATCACAGCACTGAGCAGCAGAGCCGTAGGGTTGGCCATGTCCAGACCGGCTATGTCGGGGGCCGTCCCATGGACCTAGATACCACAGGGGGTAGAGGGGACAATGTTAAAACCGTGCTTCTACACCTGCATTGCTTGCTGTTTGGTGTTTTAGGCTGGGTTTCTGTACAGCACTTTGAGATATCAGCTGATGTACGAAGGGCTATATAAATACATTTGATTTGGTTTAAAAGGTCTACTACTCTCAACACTGGAACAAGCTTCCGCACATCCATTAGAAATGGACAACTTATTGAAATATGACGTCTCGTATTAAAAATGGTTTTGTTGAAAAGGGTGGGAAGTCAACAAAACACAAACATGTTTAGTTATTATCTATTGCACAATAGACTTTACAGGACAAGAAGCCTTGCGTTTTATCAAAACAGTTGAGACACGAGTAGCTAAACATATTATAAAAACAGCCAAGTAAAGAGCGAGACAAACCGATTCAAAAATGGCGACTCCATTGGCACCAATGTTTCCACTGGGAGTGACTCCCAGACCACCAATAAGTCCAGCACACAGATCACTGCAATACATGACACACGCCTCTATCTGTAGTAGCAGCCTCAGCCTTTAGTTAGCAGAATCATCTAGTCACATTAGCGCAACACATGAAAGACAGTATTAGGCCCAATAAGACCAAACTCTGCTAAGCTATTTAATGTTTGAATTAATAGCTTAAAACAAATTGCATTCAATAGCGATGAATTAATATAGATACATGCAAATAGTAAATAGTAACTGACCTGAGAATGTCACCATACAGGTTGGGCATCACCAGGACGTCAAACTGGGTGGGGTCTTGCACCATCTGAAACATTCACCATGACAACCCTGATTAAGCCCCGTTTCCATCTTCCGCTCCAACAAGAGAACCCGATTACGCCCCGTTTCCATCAAGAAAGAGAACCAGATTAAGCCCCGTTTCCATCCCCAACAAGAGAACCAGATTAAGCCCCGTTTCCATCCCCAACAAGAGAATCCGATTACGCCCCGTTTCCATCTCCAACAAGAGAACCAGATTAAGCCCCGTTTCCATCCCCAACAAGAGAACCAGATTAAGCCCCGTTTCCATCCCCAACAAGAGAACCAGATTAAGCCCCGTTTCCATCCCCAACAATAAAACCAGATTAAGCCCCGTTTCCATCCCCAACAATAAAACCAGATTAAGCCCCGTTTCCATCCCCAACAAGAGAACCAGATTAAGCCCCGTTTCCATCCCCAACAAGAGAACCCGATTAAGCCCCGTTTCCATCCCCAACAAGAGAACCAGATTAAGCCCCGTTTCCATCCCCAACAAGAGAACCAGATTAAGCCCCGTTTCCATCCCCAACAAGAGAACCAGATTAAGCCCCGTTTCCATCCCCAACAAGAGAACCCGATTAAGCCCCGTTTCCATCCCCAACAAGAGAACCAGATTAAGCCCCGTTTCCATCTCCAACAAGAGAACCAGATTAAGCCCCGTTTCCATCCCCAACAAGAGAACCAGATTAAGCCCCGTTTCCATCCCCAACAAGAGAACCAGATTAAGCCCCATTTCCATCCCCAACAAGAGAACCAGATTAAGCCCCGTTTCCATCTCCAACAAGAGAACCAGATTAAGTCCCGTTTCCATCTCCAACAAGAGAACCAGATTAAGTCCCGTTTCCATCTCCAACAAGAGAACCAGATTAAGTCCCGTTTCCATCCCCAACAAGAGAACCAGATTAAGTCCCGTTTCCATCCCCAACAAGAGAACCAGATTACGCCCCGTTTCCATCCCCAACAAGAGAACCAGATTAAGTCCCGTTTCCATCTCCAACAAGAGAACCAGATTAAGTCCCGTTTCCATCTCCAACAATAAAACCTGATTAAGTCCCGTTTCCATCTCCAACAAGAGAACCAGATTAAGTCCCGTTTCCATCTCCAACAAGAGAACCAGATTAAGCCCCGTTTCCATCCCCAACAAGAGAACCAGATTAAGCCCCGTTTCCATCTCCAACAAGAGAACCAGATTAAGCCCCGTTTCCATCCCCAACAAGAGAATCCGATTAAGTCCCGTTTCCATCTCCAACAAGAGAACCCGATTAAGTCCCGTTTCCATCTCCAACAAGAGAACCCGATTAAGCCCCATGTTTCCATCTCCAACCAGAGAACCCGATTAAGCCCCATGTTTCCATCTCCAACCAGAGAACCCGATTAAGCCCCGTTTCCATCTCCAACAAGAGAACCCGATTAAGCCCCATGTTTCCATCTCCAACCAAAGAACCCGATTAAGCCCCATGTTTCCATCTCCAACCAGAGAACCCGATTAAGCCCCATGTTTCCATCTCCAACCAGAGAACCCGATTAAGCCCCATGTTTCCATCTCCAACCAGAGAACCCGATTAAGCCCCATGTTTCCATCTCCAACCAGAGAACCCGATTAAGCCCCATGTTTCCATCTCCAACCAGAGAACCCGATTACGCCCCACGTTTCCATCTCCAACCAGAGAACCCGATTAAGCCCCACGTTTCCATCTCCAACCAGAGAACCCAATTACGCCCCACGTTTCCATCTCCAACCAGAGAACCCGATTAAGCCCCACGTTTCCATCTCCAACCAGAGAACCCGATTACGCCCCACGTTTCCATCTCCAACCAGAGAACCCGATTAAGCCCCACGTTTCCATCTCCAACCAGAGAACCCGATTACGCCCCACGTTTCCATCTCCAACCAGAGAACCCGATTAAGCCCCATGAATCCATCTCCAACCAGAGAACCCGATTAAGCCCCATGAATCCATCTCCAACAAGAGAACCCGATTACGCCCCACGTTTCCATCTCCAACAAGAGAACCCGATTACGCCCCACGTTTCCATCTCCAACAAGAGAACCCGATTACGCCCCACGTTTCCATCTCCAACAAGAGAACCCGATTACGCCCCACGTTTCCATCTCCAACAAGAGAACCCGATTACGCCCCACGTTTCCATCTCCAACAAGAGAACCCGATTACGCCCCACGTTTCCATCTCCAACAAGAGAACCCGATTACGCCCCACGTTTCCATCTCCAACCAGAGAACCCGATTACGCCCCATGTTTCCATCTCCAACAAGAGAACCCGATTAAGCCCCACGTTTCCATCTCCAACAAGAGAACCTGATTAAGCCCCACGTTTCCATCTCCAACAAGAGAACCTGATTAAGCCCCACGTTTCCATCTCCAACATGAGAACCCGATTAAGTCTAATTTCTACCTTCTGCTTCCGGGTCATCTGCTAGGTCTGCGCCAACGGAATGATGCAATATCGAACTTCCACTCCCGTCGGCATGGTCAAATCTCTGCATCCGCACGGTCCCCTTTCAAAAGGGAGGTGCGCGGAAACACGCAGACGGGAGCGGCCTTTCGATTGACGCGGTAGTTGTAAAAATCAGGCTTTTAGACGGAGAATGTGATACGCATCAAAACAGCGTCACGTAGGAAGGATAGTGTAAAGGAGGGCACATACGTTGAGACACACGGTGTCCAGGTACATCTCAGTAAACTTGACGTCCTTGAAGTTCTCAGCCACCTCTCTGCATTTCCTCAGGAACAGCCCATCCGACATCCTCCTGGTCACATCCAAACACACCGGGCACGTTAATAAGTTTAATGCCTGAATATTGGTGCCATTCGATGTGCTCGTTCTGATATTTTATTCATTTCTTTAATATATTTTTTTAATATGTGTGCGTATCATTTGTGCTGCTAGGTGTTACTGCACTGTTGGAACAAATAAGCATTTCTCTGCACCTGCGATAACATCTGTTAAATATGTTGTACTTAGCATTCTTATCATTCTTATCATTCTGTTTTGACTTGTAATTGACCCATGGTGATCATACATTTAGTCGACATTTGCTTCTCATTTTTATTTTATGATCCACAACGGCACAATAAAAACATTTAAAAAGTACAATTTGTAAGATTCCACCGTCCGTTTGATTCTGGAGCTGGAGAGACTTACATGATGTTGGCTTTGTGAACGGCCGTGACGCTGTTCCTTTGGTTGTTTCTGGCGTACTCGAAGGCGTACTCGGCGATACGTCGACTGGCGTCTTCCGTGATGAGTTTGATGCTCTGAACTACGCCGTCAACGATCTACAAGAGAAGAAGACAATCACCGTAGCCTAAATCAAACAATAGAGGACTTAATTACATCATACAGAATACAATATCTAAATGTCCTACTTTGGTCAAAATGGTTTTGGAGGGACGGTAACAACTGGGAAAGACAACTGAGCTACTTTTTTAAAAAACAATTGAACTGGAACAATGAAACTGGAAGAGAAGACGTATGAAAAGGTATTCATAACATCACCGTGAGTGGAAGAACTAGAAGTACTCTCAGCCTGAGGTGACAACTACAAACAATAGGATTTCACCGTAAAGGAAGTGACATCAAGAAATTCCAGATGTGCCATCTTAATTTGACCAGTTTCCCCCAGCAGGAAAGTAATCCTGCAGCAACAGGAAATGATTATGTGGATTATTATTTTAAAATTTACATTTTTTCTAAGGGTATATAATTTTTTTTATTTGGGCAAATCAAGTCTGAAATTGGAAATGTCAAACTTTGGAAGCCTTTTTAAACATTGAATACACTACAAGTTAGCAGTACCTGCAAAACATTATGCGACAGAGTGATCAAATTAAGACAGCAGATATGTAGGAATAACATATAAAACCTTTTAGTTGAAAAAAAAAACTAAGTGAACAAAGAAGGAGAACTGGAGAGAGAAGTTGATGAACATACACTACCCGTTCAAACGTGTGGGGTCTCTTAGAAATGTCCTTGTTTTCCATGAAAACATACACGATGGGACGGCAGGGTAGCCTAGTGGTTAGAGTGGAGGGGTGGCAGGTAGACTAGGGGTTAGAGTGGAGGGGTGGTAGGTAGTCTAGTGGTTAGAGTGGAGGGGTGGTAGGTAGTCTAGGGGTTAGAGTGGAGGGGTGGTAGGTAGTCTAGTGGTTAGAGTGGAGGGGTGGTAGGTAGTCTAGTGGTTAGAGTGGAGGGGTGGTAGGTAGTCTAGTGGTTAGAGTGGAGGGGTGGTAGGTAGTCTAGTGGTTAGAGTGGAGGGGTGGCAGGTAGTCTAGTGGTTAGAGTGGAGGGGTGGCAGGTAGACTAGGGGTTAGAGTGGAGGGGTGGTAGGTAGTCTAGTGGTTAGAGTGGAGGGGTGGCAGGTAGTCTAGTGGTTAGAGTGGAGGGGTGGTAGGTAGTCTAGTGGTTAGAGTGGAGGGGTGGCAGGTAGTCTAGTGGTTAGAGTGGAGGGGTGGTAGGTAGTCTAGTGGTTAGAGTGGAGGGGTGGTAGGTAGTCTAGTGGTTAGAGTGGAGGGGTGGTAGGTAGTCTAGTGGTTAGAGTGGAGGGGTGGTAGGTAGTCTAGTGGGTAGAGTGGGGGGGTGGTAGGTAGACTAGTGGTTAGAGTGGAGGGGTGGAGGGGTGGCAGGTAGTCTAGTGGTTAGAGTGGAGGGGTGGTAGGTAGTCTAGTGGTTAGAGTGGAGGGGTGGAGGGGTGGCAGGTAGTCTAGTGGTTAGAGTGGAGGGGTGGTAGGTAGTCTAGTGGGTAGAGTGGGGGGGTGGTAGGTAGACTAGTGGTTAGAGTGGAGGGGTGGCAGGTAGTCTAGTGGTTAGAGTGGAGGGGTGGTAGGTAGTCTAGTGGTTAGAGTGGAGGGGTGGTAGGTAGACTAGTGGTTAGAGTGGAGGGGTGGCAGGTAGTCTAGTGGTTAGAGTGGAGGGGTGGTAGGTAGTCTAGTGGTTAGAGTGGAGGGGTGGTAGGTAGTCTAGTGGTTAGAGTGGAGGGGTGGTAGGTAGTCTAGTGGTTAGAGTGGAGGGGTGGTAGGTAGTCTAGTGGTTAGAGTGGAGGGGTGGTAGGTAGTCTAGTGGTTAGAGTGGAGGGGTGGTAGGTAGTCTAGTGGGTAGAGTGGGGGGGTGGTAGGTAGACTAGTGGTTAGAGTGGAGGGGTGGCAGGTAGTCTAGTGGTTAGAGTGGAGGGGTGGTAGGTAGTCTAGTGGTTAGAGTGGAGGGGTGGTAGGTAGACTAGTGGTTAGAGTGGAGGGGTGGAGGGGTGGCAGGTAGTCTAGTGGTTAGAGTGGAGGGGTGGCAGGTAGTCTAGTGGTTAGAGTGGAGGGGTGGTAGGTAGTCTAGTGGTTAGAGTGGAGGGGTGGTAGGTAGTCTAGTGGTTAGAGTGGAGGGGTGGTAGGTAGTCTAGTGGTTAGAGTGGAGGGGTGGTAGGTAGTCTAGTGGTTAGAGTGGAGGGGTGGTAGGTAGTCTAGTGGTTAGAGTGGAGGGGTGGTAGGTAGTCTAGTGGTTAGAGTGGAGGGGTGGTAGGTAGACTAGTGGTTAGAGTGGTTAGAGTGGAGGGGTGGCAGGTAGTCTAGTGGTTAGAGTGGAGGGGTGGTAGGTAGTCTAGTGGTTAGAGTGGAGGGGTGGTAGGTAGTCTAGTGGGTAGAGTGGAGGGGTGGTAGGTAGACTAGTGGTTAGAGTGGTTAGAGTGGAGGGGTGGCAGGTAGTCTAGTGGTTAGAGTGGAGGGGTGGTAGGTAGTCTAGTGGTTAGAGTGGAGGGGTGGTAGGTAGTCTAGTGGGTAGAGTGGAGGGGTGGTAGGTAGACTAGTGGTTAGAGTGGAGGGGTGGAGGGGTGGCAGGTAGTCTAGTGGTTAGAGTGGAGGGGTGGTATGTAGTCTAGTGGTTAGAGTGGAGGGGTGGTAGGTAGCCTAGTGGTTAGAGTGGAGGGGTGGCAGGTAGACTAGTGGTTAGAGTGGAGGGGTGGTAGGTAGTCTAGTGGTTAGAGTGGAGGGGTGGTAGGTAGTCTAGTGGTTAGAGTGGAGGGGTGGTAGGTAGTCTAGTGGTTAGAGTGGAGGGGTGGTAGGTAGTCTAGTGGTTAGAGTGGAGGGGTGGTAGGTAGACTAGTGGTTAGAGTGGTTAGAGTGGAGGGGTGGCAGGTAGTCTAGTGGTTAGAGTGGAGGGGTGGTAGGTAGTCTAGTGGTTAGAGTGGAGGGGTGGTAGGTAGTCTAGTGGGTAGAGTGGAGGGGTGGTAGGTAGACTAGTGGTTAGAGTGGTTAGAGTGGAGGGGTGGCAGGTAGTCTAGTGGTTAGAGTGGAGGGGTGGTAGGTAGTCTAGTGGTTAGAGTGGAGGGGTGGTAGGTAGTCTAGTGGGTAGAGTGGAGGGGTGGTAGGTAGACTAGTGGTTAGAGTGGAGGGGTGGCAGGTAGTCTAGTGGTTAGAGTGGAGGGGTGGTATGTAGTCTAGTGGTTAGAGTGGAGGGGTGGTAGGTAGCCTAGTGGTTAGAGTGGAGGGGTGGCAGGTAGACTAGTGGTTAGAGTGGAGGGGTGGTAGGTAGTCTAGTGGTTAGAGTGGAGGGACGGCAGGTAGCCTAGTGGTTAGAGTGGAGGGACGGCAGGGTAGCCTAGTGATTAGAGTGGAGGGGCGGCATTGTAGCCTAGTGGTTAGAGTGGAGGGGCGGCAGGGTAGCCTAGTGGTTAGAGTGGAGGGGCGGCAGGGTAGCCTAGTGGTTAGAGTGTTGGACTAGTAACCGAAACATTGCAAGATCGAATTCCCGAGCTGACAAGGTAAAAAATCTGTCATTCTGCCCCTGAACAAGGCAGTTAACCCAGGTTCCTAGGCCTTCATTGATAATAAGTATTTGTTTTTAACCAGTTAGAGCTCTAGGGGCGCTATTTCATTTTTGGATAAAAAACGTTCCCGTTTTAAGCGCGATATTTTGTCACGAAAAGATGCTCGACTATGCATATTCTTGACAGTTTTGGAAAGAAAACACTCTGAAGTTTCAGAATCTGCAAAGATTTTGTCTGTAAGTGCCCCAGAACTCATTCTACAGGCGAAACCAAGATGATGCATCACCCAGGAATTAGCAGAATTTCTGAAGCTCTGTTTTCCATTCTCTCCTTATATGGCTGTGATTGCGCAACGAATGAGCCTACACTTTCTGTCGTTCGCCCAAGGTCTTAGCAGCATTGTGACGTATTTGTAGGCATATCATTGGAAGATTGGCCATAAGAGACTACATTTTCCAGAGGTCCGCCCGGTGTCCTTTGTCTAAATTTGTGCGTAATCTTCAGGTGCAGGCATTTTCTCCTGGGATTCAGGAGAGAAACCATGTTTCCAAGAACGATGTATCAATGAAGAGATATGTGAAAAACACCTTGAGGATTGATTCTAAACAACGTCTGCCATGTTTTCAGTCGATATTATGGAGTTAATTTGGAAAAAAGTTTGCGTTTTGAGGACTGAATTTATGGATTTTTTTTGGTAGCCAAATGTGATGTATAAAACGGAGCTATTTCTAATACACAAGGAATCTTTTTGGAAAAACTGAGCATCTGCTATCTAACTGAGAGTATCCTCATTGAAAACATCAGAAGTTCTTCAAAGGTAAATGATTTTATTTGAAGGCTTTTATGTTTTTGTTAATGTTGCGTGCTGGATGCTAACGCTAATGCTAACGCTAAATGCTAACGCGAAATGCTAACTCTAGCTAGCTACTTTTACACAAATGATTGTTTTCCTATGGTTGAGAAGCATATTTTGAAAATCTGAGATGACAGTGTTGTTTACAAAAGGCTAAGCTTGAGAGATGGCATATTTATTTCATTTCATTTGCGATTTTCATAAATAGTTAACGTTGTGTTATGCTAATGAGCTTGCTGATAGATTTACACAATCCTGGATACAGGGGTTTTTTCATAGCTAAACGTGACGCAGAAAACGGAGCGATTTGTCCTAAACAAATAATCTTTCAGGAAAAACTGAACATTTGCTATCTGAGAGTCTCCTCAATGAAAACATCTGAAGTTCTTCAAAGGTAAATGATTTTTTTGAATGCTTTTCTGTTTTTTTGTGTAAATGTTGCCAGCTGAATGCTAATGCTAAATGCTACGTTAGCCATCAATACTGTTACACAAATGATTGTTTTGCAATGGTTGAGAAGCATATTTTGAAAATCTGAGATGACAGTGTTGTTAACAAAAGGCTAAGCTTGAGAGCTAGCATATTTATTTCATTTGATTTGCGATTTTCATGAATAGTTAACGTTGCGTTATGGTAATGAGCTTGAGTCTGTATTCACGAACCCGGATCCGGGATGGGGAGATCAGAAAGGTTAACTGACTTGCCTCGTTAAATAAAAGGTTAAATAAATACATACATTCAAAATAAAAATGAAATGAGTTACAAAATGTGGAAATATAGTCAAGTTGACAAGGTTATAAATAATGATTTTTAATTGAAATAATAATAATTGTGTCCTTCAAACGTTGCTTTTGTCAAAGAATCCTCCATGTTCAGCATTTACAGCCTTTGCAGATCTTTGGCATTCTCGTTGTCAATCTGTTGAGGTAATCTGAAGAGATTTCACCCCATGCTTCCTGAAGCACCTCCCACAAGTTGGATTGGCTTGTTGGGCACTTCTTACGTACCATACGGTCAAGATGCTCCCACAACAGCTCAATAGGGTTGAGATCCGGTGACTGTGCTGGCCACTCCATTATAGACAGAATACCAGCTGACTGCTTCTTCCCTAAATAGTTCTTACATAGTTTGGAGTTGTGCTTTGGGTCATTGTCCTGTTGTAGGAGGAAATAGCTTTCTTTAAACCCCCCCCCCCCCCCCCCCACAACAAAAAAATCCATTGTTATTTCTGGTTATTTTTAGCTGGCTAACTCATTGATTCTGTTTTGTAGCGTTCCCCTCTGGTCAGTAGGAGGGATCAGCCAATTAAAATTATTATCCTGAACAAACATTCGAGGTAGCTACTGCTCCCTGGTCTATTCCTCTGTAGTCAGTGTTAGCTGTAGCTACTGCTCCCTGGTCTATTCCTCTGTAGTCAGTGTTAGCTGTAGCTACTGCTCCCTGGTCTATTCCTCCGTAGTCAGTGTTAGCTGTAGCTACTGCTCCCTGGTCTATTCCTCTGTAGTCAGTGTTAGCTGTAGCTACTGCTCCCTGGTCTATTCCTCTGTAGTCAGTGTTAGCTGTAGCTACTGCTCCCTGGTCTATTCCTCTGTAGTCAGTGTTAGCTGTAGCTACTGCTCCCTGGTCTATTCCTCTGTAGTCAGTGTTAGCTGTAGCTACTGCTCCCTGGTCTATTCCTCTGTAGTCAGTGTTAGCTGTAGCTACTGCTCCCTGGTCTATTCCTCTGTAGTCAGTGTTAGCTGTAGCTACTGCTCCCTGGTCTATTCCTCTGTAGTCAGTGTTAGCTGTAGCTACTGCTCCCTGGTCTATTCCTCTGTAGTCAGTGTTAGCTGTAGCTACTGCTCCCTGGTCTATTCCTCTGTAGTCAGTGTTAGCTGTAGCTACTGCTCCCTGGTCTAGTCCTCTGTAGTCAGTGTTAGCTGTAGCTACTGCTCCCTGGTCTATTCCTCTGTAGTCAGTGTTAGCTGTAGCTACTGCTCCCTGGTCTATTCCTCTGTAGTCAGTGTTAGCTGTAGCTACTGCTCCCTGGTCTATTCCTCTGTAGTCAGTGTTAGCTGTAGCTACTGCTCCCTGGTCTATTCCTCTGTAGTCAGTGTTAGCTGTAGCTACTGCTCCCCGGTCTATTCCTCTGTAGTCAGTGTTAGCTGTAGCTACTGCTCCCTGGTCTATTCCTCTGTAGTCAGTGTTAGCTGTAGCTACTGCTCCCTGGTCTATTCCTCTGTAGTCAGTGTTAGCTGTAGCTACTGCTCCCTGGTCTATTCCTCTGTAGTCAGTGTTAGCTGTAGCTACTGCTCCCTGGTCTATTCCTCTGTAGTCAGTGTTAGCTGTAGCTACTGCTCCCTGGTCTAGTCCTCTGTAGTCAGTGTTAGCTGTAGCTACTGCTCCCTGGTCTATTCCTCTGTAGTCAGTGTTAGCTGTAGCTACTGCTCCCTGGTCTATTCCTCTGTAGCCAGTGTTAGCTGTAGCTACTGCTCCCTGGTCTATTCCTCTGTAGTCAGTGTTAGCTGTAGCTACTGCTCCCTGGTCTATTCCTCTGTAGTCAGTGTTAGCTGTAGCTACTGCTCCCTGGTCTATTCCTCTGTAGTCAGTGTTAGCTGTGGGCATTTTACAGATTCAGTTTGAAATCCACACATTTGGAAAAAAACAAAAAACTGGTTTCACTCACAACTTTGTCCCATTTCTCTCCTACTGAACGTGACCGTGGTAACCATAGCGACTTACTATGTGCTCGATTCCGCTGTACTCCCCCTCAGTGTTCTCTCTGATGGTGACCAGGTCCACGTCGGTGTAGGGGGTCTTGTAGCCCTCGATGGACACGCAGGGACGCACGTTGGCGTACAGGTCAAAGGTCTTCCTGAGGAGCAGGTTCATGGAGGGGTGGCCGGCTGCGATGGGGGTCTTCAGGGGGCCTACACACAGAGGGGGAGGTTAAAAGACCAACGCAGACCTTTTTTTTTATCTCAATATCAAATCATTTCTGGATAACAACGGAAAACCTTATTGTGATCATTTAAAAGGTAACCAAAATAGCTTCTTCGCAAAGAGCAATTTCTCAGGACTGTCTGGGATTGGTCGGAGTGGTGAGGGGAAAACTGAAAACTAGCTGTTATTGGCAGAGGTCACCAGGCAGACTAAACTCCATCCCATCATAACATCACCAGAAAGACTAAACTCCATCCCATCATAACATTTCAGGTGATGTCACCAGGCAGACTAAACTCCATCCCATCATAACATCACCAGGCAGACTAAACTCCAGCCCACCATAACATCACCAGGCAGACTAAACTCCATCCCATCATAACGTCACCAGGCAGACCAAACTCCCCCCCCATCATAACATTGCAGGTGATGTCATCAGACAGACTAAACTCCATCCCATCATAACATCACCAGGCAGACTAAACTCCATCCCATCATAACATCACCAGGCAGACTAAACTCCACCCCACCATAACATTCCAGGTGATGTCACCAAGCAGACTAAACTCCATCCCATCATAACATCACCAGGCAGACTAAACTCCACCCCACCATAACATTCCAGGTGATGTCACCAAGCAGACTAAACTCCATCCCATCATAACATCACCAGGCAGACCAAACCCCCCCCCATCATAACATTGCAGGTGATGTCACCAGGCAGACTAAACCCCCCCCCATCATAACATCACCAGACAGACTAAACTCCACCCCATCATAACATCACCAGGCAGACTAAACTTCACCCCATCATAACATCACCAGACAGACTAAACTCCATCCCATCATTACCAGACAGACTAAACTCCATCCCATCATAACATCACCAGGCAGACTAAACTCCATCCCATCATAACATCACCAGGCAGACTAAACTTCACCCCATCATAACATCACCAGACAGACTAAACTCCATCCCATCATCACCAGACAGACTAAACTCCATCCCATCATCACCAGACAGACTAAACTCCACCCCATCATAACATTGCAGGTGGTCTTTTCAAACAGCTCTTACTCTAAAAGGACATTATCCTCATTTTCAAAACACCACAGTGTTGGTCAAACCTCCGTGTGGAAATATATATATATAAAAAACACAGAAGTCTAATTTTTGACAGCACTGGGCCTTTAAAACACCAGTTTACTGTTCATTAGGAACCAAATGGAATTAAACAGACAAACAGTGAAAGACTATGTACAGGCAGAAAAAAATACTTTCCCCAATATTCCAACGCAAAACGTTTTCTGTTTGCGTCTACTGAATACGGGGATGTACTGGAGCATAGACATGTTGACCTCTAGACGGGCTTCCACACCAGTCGCCTGACCTCTAGACGGGCTTCCACACCAGCCGCCTGACCTCTAGACGGGCTTCCACACCAGCCGCCTGACCTCTAGACGGGCTTCCACACCAGCCGCCTGACCTCTAGACGGGCTTCCACACCAGCCGCCTGACCTCTAGACGGGCTTCCACACCAGCCGCCTGACCTCTAGACGGGCTTCCACACCAGCCGCCTGACCTCTAGACGGGCTTCCACACCAGCCGCCTGACCTCTAGACGGGCTTCCACACCAGCCGCCTGACCTCTAGACGGGCTTCCACACCAGTCGCCTGACCTCTAGACGGGCTTCCTGCATCGTTTACCCACCAATCATGTTACCACTACATCTCTCTCATCAAGGCCGTGTCCCATTCAATCCCTACTATTCCCCATGAGCCCTACAGGCTACTATCCCCTATAAACCCTACATACTATCCCCTGCATACCATCCCCTATATACTCTGCATACCATCCCCTATATATACTCTGCATACCATCCCCTATAACCCCTGCATACCATCCCCTATAACCCCTGCATACCATCCCCTATAACCCCTGCATAACATCCCCTATAACCCCTGCATAACATCCCCTATAACCCCTGCATACCATCCCCTATAAACCCTGCATACCATCCCCTATAAACCCTCCATACCATCCCCTATAAACCCTCCATACCATCCCCTATAAACCCTCCATACCATCCCCTATAAACCCTCCATACCATCCCCTATAAACCCTCCATACCATCCCCTATAAACCCTCCATACCATCCCCTATAAACCCTCCATACCATCCCCTATAAACCCTCCATACCATCCCCTATAAACCCTCCATACCATCCCCTATAAACCCTCCATACCATCCCCTATAAACCCTCCATACCATCCCCTATAAACCCTCCATACCATCCCCTATAAACCCTCCATACCATCCCCTATAAACCCTCCATACCATCCCCTATAAACCCTCCATACCATCCCCTATAAACCCTCCATACCATCCCCTATAAACCCTCCATACCATCCCCTATAAACCCTCCATATCATCCCCTATAAACCCTCCATACCATCCCCTATAAACCCTCCATATCATCCCCTATAAACCCTCCATACCATCCCCTATAAACCCTCCATACCATCCCCTATAAACCCTCCATACCATCCCCTATAAACCCTCCATACCATCCCCTATAAACCCTCCATATCATCCCCTATAAACCCTCCATATCATCCCCTATAAACCCTCCATATCATCCCCTATAAACCCTCCATACCATCCCCTATAAACCCTCCATACCATCCCCTATAAACCCTCCATACCATCCCCTATAAACCCTCCATACCATCCCCTACATACTATCCCCTGCATACTATCCCCTACATACTATCCCCTACATTCTATCCCCTGCATACTACCCCCTGCATACTACCCCCTGCATACTACCCCCTGCATACTATCCCCTACGAACCCTGCATACTACCCCCTACATACTATCCCCTATGAACCCTGCATACTACCCCCCACACACTACCCCCTATGAACCCCTGCATACTACCCCCTATGAACCCCTGCATACTATCCCCTATGAACCCTGCATACTACCCCCTAACCCCTACATACTACCCCCTATGATGCCGCCTGCATGACGTTCTTTATTCCAGCTGACTTCAGTACACTATGTCCATCATGACCATGCAGGTAGCTACTACCATAGATTTCCATAGGATCTCTGTAACTGCTACCTACCTTTTAACCCGATCAGGGTCCTGTCCATAGACTCCTTACAGTCTGGAGGGATCATCCATCTACCTCCTGGGCCCTGGATAGCGGTCACATTCCTCTCCTCCCACTGGATGGGAACCTAACGGGTGGTAAGAGAGAGGACACAGAATGGTACAGGAAGGACTGGGGCTCAATGTGCTGTCCATCTTTCCATGCCAATGGCATGTTCTGCTGTTAACCCTACAATGTGCTGTGTGTGTGTGAGAGAGTTTGATAGCTTTTCCAGCATACCTTAGCAGACTCGAAAATCTTCATGACAGCCACGGATATTTCTGGACCGATTCCATCCCCAGGAATTAACGTAACCGTTTGCAGCTGTAAAGAGAACACAACCCGCTTTTAAATCTGTTTTTAGAGGGATTACATATTAGCACTAAACACACTGGATCATGAATTACATCATTTCAGACTTTTTGTCAACGAGGGAGAAGTTCATAAAAAAAAACAGGTGTAGACTTGTCTATTTGTCAGTCCTTGACTTACCCCCCTTCTGAAACATACCGTCGGTCTCTTTGCCGCCCCCACGACGTGAGAGAGCTGGAGGAGGACAATAAACGGAAGGTTAAATTACTACCGCGCAGATAACGTATCACAACAACATCCACACACACTATCTCTAGTCGAGTGTGATTGAATCAGAAAACATATTGACAAACACGAAATGTGACTTGTCAAGCATTAGGCGGATAAAAAAGCGGTTGGTTAATAGCATAGCTCGCTACGGTAGTAGCAGGACAAGGACACACGCACAGTAAAAAGGCCTCACAGAAAACCCATGGAAACAACATTATACAACCGACAAAGTCATCCGAACACGAACTTACATCACCCAAACATAAATCCAATACGTGGCCAAGTTACATTCGATTATCTTTACGCTGACAAACGGCATTTTCTTACCATTGACCTCCACACGTTGCTAGCCATAGTCCTGTGTTAATGTGGTCCTGCACCCGCTCTGCCGTTAACGGGACTTCCGGGGTGGGAAACGATGACGTAGCCACCTGCGTGAAAAAAACGTACCATAAGCACCGTATCTAATGTCTGTTTATCTTAATACTACAGCGTGAAACAAATCCGTGATGTATTATTTTATTGAAATGCTTTCATGTTGAACATTACTGTTTTTGATCGACATAATATGTCTACTTTGCAGTGGTGTAAAGTATTTAAGTAAAAATACTTTAAATAATAGTTTTGGATCGTTTTTTCGGTATCTGTACTTACCTATTTATATTTTTTCCAGGACAGGAAAATGGTCCAATTCACACACTTATCAAGAGAACATCCCTGGTCCATCCCTACTGCCTCTGATCTGGAGGACTCACTAAACAGAGAACATCCCTGGTCATCCCTACTGCCTCTGATCTGGAGGACTCACTAAACAGAGAACATCCCTGGTCATCCCTACTGCCTCTGATCTGGAGGACTCACTAAACAGAGAACATCCCTGGTCATCCCTACTGCCTCTGATCTGGTGGACTCACTAAACAGAGAACATCCCTGGTCATCCCTACTGGCCTCTGATCTGGAGGACTCACTAAACAGAGAACATCCCTGGTCATCCCTACTGCCTCTGATCTGGAGGACTCACTAAACAGAGAACATCCCTGGTCATCCCTACTAGCCTCTGATCTGGAGGACTCACTAAACAGAGAACATCCCTGGTCATCCCTACTAGCCTCTGATCTGGAGGACTCACTAAACAGAGAACATCCCTGGTCATCCCTACTAGCCTCTGATCTGGAGGACTCACTAAACAGAGAACATCCCTGGTCATCCCTACTGCCTCTGATCTGGAGGACTCACTAAACAGAGAACATCCCTGGTCATCACTACTGCCTCTGATCTGGAGGACTCACTAAACAGAGAACATCCCTGGTCATCCCTACTAGCCTCTGATCTGGAGGACTCACTAAACAGAGAACATCCCTGGTCATCCCTACTAGCCTCTGATCTGGAGGACTCACTAAACACAAATGCTTTGTTTGTAAATTATGGTCGGAGTGTTGGAGTGTGCCCTTGGCTATCCCCTGGTTTGCTTAATTTATTTTTATTTTCATGATTTATACTTTTACTTTTGATACATAAGTATATTTTAGCCATTACATTTACTTTTAATACTTAAGTATATTTAAAAACAAATACATTGAGACTTTTACTCAAATAGTATTTTACTGGGTGACTTTTACTTGAGTCATTTTCTTTTAAGATATTTTAACTTTTACTAGAAGTATGACGTTTGGTTCCACCCCTTCTACTTTGTTGTACAACTCAACTATGTACTTTATAGTTGAGTGTCAAACTCATTCCAGAGGGCCGAGTGTCTGCGGGTTTTCGCTCCTCCCTTGTGTTTGATTGATGAATTAATGTCCCTAATTAGTTAGGAACTCCCCTCACCTGGTTGTCTAGGTCTTCATTTAAAGGAACAACTAATGAAACCAGCAGACACTAGGCCCCTCAAACTCAACTCTGGACATGGAAGCCAGATCCACTGCGGGTTTTTTTTAAACCCCTAATCAGGGACGGATTTAGACCTTAGACACCAGGCGGGTACAATTAATTATCAGGTAGAACAGAAAACCAGCAGGCTCATAGGACAGGGTTTTCCCAACTCAGTCCTGGGATCCCACCTGGATGCATTGACTACACAATCAACGCTGGGTCATTTGAATCAGCTGTGTAGTGCTAAAGCAACAACCAAAACGTGCCCCCAGGGGGCCCAGGACGGACTTTGGGAAACCCTGTAGAGGGGTAAGAGTGGAATGAGTTTGACACCACTGATACACCCTCCATTCTACAGTACATATGTCCACCACCAGATGGCAGGCTTCCCTTCTCTTTGTTCACCACGCTAGCTTCATCTGTTGAGAAACAAATTCAGACTATGGATCTAACCTATTATTAAAGGACTACAGATTCATACCTTTATGGGTATAACCTATTGTTATAGGACTACAGATTCATACCTTTATGGATCTAACCTATTATTAAAGGACTACAGATTCATACTATGGATCTAACCTATTATTAAAGGACTACAGATTCATACCTTTATGGGTATAACCTATTATTAAAGGACTAGAGATTCATACCTTTATGGGTATAACCTATTACTATAGGACTACAGATTCAGACTATGGATCTAACCTATTATTAAAGGACTACAGATTCATACCTTTATGGGTATAACCTATTGTTATAGGACTACAGATTCATACCTTTATGGGTATAACCTATTATTAAAGGACTACAGATTCATACCTTTATGGGTATAACCTTTTGTTAAAGGACTAGAGATTCATACCTTTATGGGTATAACCTATTACTATAGGACTACAGATTCAGACTATGGATCTAACCTATTATTAAAGGACTACAGATTCATACCTTTATGGGTATAACCTATTGTTATAGGACTACAGATTCATACCTTTATGGGTATAACCTATTATTAAAGGACTACAGATTCATACCTTTATGGGTATAACCTTTTGTTAAAGGACTAGAGATTCATACCTTTATGGGTATAACCTATTACTATAGGACTACAGATTCAGACTATGGATCTAACCTATTATTAAAGGACTACAGATTCAGACTATGGATCTAACCTATTATTAAAGGACTACAGATTCATACCTTTATGGGTATAACCTATTGTTATAGGACTACAGATTCAGACTATGGATCTAACCTATTGTTATAGGACTACAGATTCAGACTATGGATCTAACCTATTGTTATAGGACTACAGATTCAGACTATGGGTATAACCTATTGTTATAGGACTACAGATTCATACCTTTATGGGTATAACCTATTATTAAAGGACTACAGATTCATACCTTTATGGGTATAACCTATTGTTATAGGACTACAGATTCATACCTTTATGGGTATAACCTATTATTAAAGGACTACAGATTCATACCTTTATGGGTATAACCTTTTGTTAAAGGACTAGAGATTCATACCTTTATGGGTATAACCTATTACTATAGGACTACAGATTCAGACTATGGATCTAACCTATTATTAAAGGACTACAGATTCATACCTTTATGGGTCTAACCTATTATTAAAGGACTACAGATTCATACCTTTATGGGTATAACCTATTGTTATAGGACTACAGATTCAGACTATGGATCTAACCTATTGTTATAGGACTACAGATTCAGACTATGGGTATAACCTATTGTTATAGGACTACAGATTCATACCTTTATGGGTATAACCTATTATTAAAGGACTACAGATTCATACCTTTATGGGTATAACCTATTGTTATAGGACTACAGATTCATACCTTTATGGGTATAACCTATTATTAAAGGACTACAGATTCATACCTTTATGGGTATAACCTTTTGTTAAAGGACTAGAGATTCATACCTTTATGGGTATAACCTATTACTATAGGACTACAGATTCAGACTATGGATCTAACCTATTATTAAAGGACTACAGATTCAGACTATGGATCTAACCTATTGTTATAGGACTACAGATTCAGACTATGGATCTAACCTATTGTTATAGGACTACAGATTCAGACCTTTATGGGTATAACCTATTACTATAGGACTACAGATTCAGACTATGGATCTAACCTATTATTATAGGACTACAGATTCAGACTATGGATCTAACCTATTGTTATAGGACTACAGATTCAGACCTTTATGGGTCTAACCTTTTATTAAAGGTCACAGGGTTTTTATCTATGTTTTTTGTAGCCGTCTATTTACCATCACAAACCGATGCTGGCACTAAGACCGCAATCGGCGAGCTGCATAGGGCCATAAGAAAACATGAAATTGCTCATCAAGAGGTGACGCTTCTTGAGGCCAGTGATTTTATTGCAGTGGAACTGAAATTATTATTTTTTACCTCATTTCTACCAGTATGTCACATGTGCAACTAGAGTAGACAAAACTCTAGATCACCTTTACTCCACACACAGAGACACATTCAAAGCTCTCCCACACCCTCCATTTGGCAAATCTGACCGTAACTCTATCCTCCTGATTCCTGTTTACAAGCAAAAACTCAAACAGGAGGCGCTCATTGATGCTAAGCTACAGGACTTTGTCGCTAGCACTGACTGGAATATTTTCCAGGATTCATCTGATGGTATTGAGGTGATGTGAACCTACCTGATGAGCTAAATGTATTCTATGCTTGCTTTGAGGCAAGCAACACTGAACCATGCATGAGAGTACCAGCTATTCCGGGGGACTGTGTGATCACAGTCCAGGGGCCATATAATTACCACATGTAAGGTAGGCTACTACTGTAGGGGGCATATAATTACCACATGTAAGGTAGGGTACTACTGTAGGGGGCATATAATTACCACATGTAAGGTAGGCTACTACTGTAGGGGGCATATAATTACCACATGTAAGGTAGGGTACTACTGTAGGGGCCATATCACTACCACATGTAAAGTAGTCTACAAATGTAGACTTTCGGGGCCATATAATTATCACATGTAACAGGGGCATGTACCTCCATAAGTGAACTACAGCAATCATGTTATTTGGAACTGTGAGCTTATTGGTCTGTTAGAATTAATTGGTTGTGTGCTGTGATTGGTTGCAGGTATGAGGACACCTATTCCTATAAAATAGTGGCTAATTTCATGTTCTGTAAATCTGCAGAGAGAAGAGAGAAAGACAGACCGGTAGCCTGCAAGCGGCAGTTCATTCACAGTTCACACATTTTCCATCCAGTCTCTCTGTTAATGTTTTACATGTAAGTATCCTAAGTACATTGGTACAAAGGACTTGCCTATTTATTAACATTTACCAGTCTAGGTCGTCTTTGACATTTGTCCTTACTAGTATTGTGTAATCTTCTCTGTGAGTCATTTAAACTTGTATTACATTTTAAAATGACAGATTCCTCTATGGATATAATCCATATTTCTTCATATTTTTATATTCAAAACTATAGTGGCATCTGTTAGCTCTCTGGACAGTAGCTTCCGTTAGCTCTCTAGACAGTAGCTTCCGTTAGATCTCTATACAGGAGCTTCCGTTAGATTTACTGTATATAACTTCTAATTGTGTTTTAAAAAGCAGCGTAATGTGGCACCATATACCATAGAAACCCATCACATAGCTGGACAGATCTGACCACCTGGCTGCCTAAATGACGCCGCCTGCTGGCTGGTCTTGGTCTGCGACGGTAGGCTACTGTATCGGCTGCAACATCCTGAAACAGTCCAGTGATGAGACAAGGGCAGAGTCAGTGGTACCCTACCTACCCTCGCCACGCTGCCGCTCCAAGGATGCAGGGGAAGGAATATATTTGGTCTTTTTCGTCACACCTCTTTACAAAATCACCTGTTCTTTGAGATTTTGCATTTCTAATCAACGCGTTTTTGTTCGTTAAATCCACGTTGGGTTTTTATGAATGGAATCTTTCACAAGATAATGCGATGATGTCGTCTTTAAATGACTGAAACAGAAATAAGCACGTCACGAACGTCCAATGTAATGTATCTGTGTGATGGGGAAAATACTCAACCAGGATGGGTAATAAGCAAACGATATTTACTGATGAACAGTTCGAGGCATATCAGGTAAAATGTGTTCAAATGTTTTTTTCTTCATCTCATTTAGGCTACTTAATTTCCATATTGTCATATCAAATACATGTAACATTCAACAATATTTTTTTGTGTGTGGATTAAGTAGTTTAGATAGGCCAATTTATGTTTATTAATCCATATTTTTAATCGAAAACCTCAGGAAATTAATCCGGCATGATGAATTGCAAATGACAATAATGAAAATAAGTTTATTTTCAGGCAAATGTATCTTTCTCTTACACACGGATCATTTTCCGTGCGCTATAGTTGTTTATTGTTGGGTGGTTGAGAGAAGTCCCAGGTAGGTGGACTACTGGCTATATACTGTACAATTTCATCCCAAACGGCACCCTATTCCCTATTACCAGAACCCTCATCAAAAGTAGTGCGCTGTATATGAAATAGGGTGTCAATTTGCCAGCGCACGCTAAATTATCGCTGAGGTGTACAGGTTTGGTTACCACCAAACAAAGGAATAAATGAGCTCGTTTCATAATAACGCCACGTAAAAGCTTTGATTTGTGGTAAACCCCATTGAGCATGGAGTACCTCATCTAAACACTCCCAGGGTTTAGTGCCCAATGGTTGGCATCAAATGAGAGCTGATGCCACACCGCCCAATCATTTAAACCTACTATCTTTGTTCTGCTAGTCTAGTCTGTTCATTCCAACGGGATTTTTAACGTTCCTTTGTCTCTTTCCAGGACTGCACATTCTTCACGCGCAAAGAAATCCTACAGTAAGTTTATTTTCTACAGTACACGTGCTTTACCATCCGTATGTTAACTCAATGGATCGGAGACAGTTAATTGCACTTCCCTTTATTAATGAAACACGTGACGACTATGGACTGAGGCTGCAATGGCTACTTACCCCAGTGAGCACAAGACTAAAACTGTTGAAAAATACGTACTGTCTCTTGTGCTCATAGGGATTATTGTCACACAGCACAGGAGGTTGGTGGCACCTTAAATGGGGAGGACGGGCTTGTGGTAATAACTGGAGCGGAATCAGTGGAATGGTATCAAACACATGGTTTCCATGGTTTCCAGGTCATTGATGCCATTCCATTCGCTTCATTCCGGCCCATATTATAAGCAGGTTTTCCCCTCAGCAGTCTCTGTGTAACTAGTCCAGTACAGAATTTAGAATTCACAAACTAAGAATGGGTTAAAGCACTTCCTCCATTGGAAACCAAGCCCAGCCAGCAGCTGCAATCTTCATTAGATTAACCAAAACCCAGCCAGCAGCTGCAATCTTCATTAGATTAACCAAAACCCAGCCAGCAGCTGCAATCTTCATTAGTTTAACCAAGCCCAGCCAGCAGCTGCAATCTTCATTAGATTAACCAAGCCCAGCCAGCAGCTGCAATCTTCATTAGATTAACCAAGCCCAGCCAGCAGCTGCAATCTTCATTAGATTAACCAAGCCCAGCCAGCAGCTTCATGAGTTTAACCAAGCCCAGCCAGCAGCTGCAACTTCATGAAATTAAGGTTAACATCTTACCTTTCTGGTAAAAATATAGCTGTTTTTAAGCTAATTTCCTGAAATTCTACACATTTAGCCTTGGCTTTATGCCATGTGTCTGAAACCTGTGTCACACGAAGCAATTTGGACGCAATTTCTGTTGGCCGATGCAAGTTACAAAAGACGTCATCAACTTTGCTGAAACACAAACCTGTCGTATATCACATCATGTTTTCATAAATTATTTGTTTATCCAAATGTTTAGTAATTGTAACCACATCAATATAGACAGCTCGTTGTCTATTTGCCAACCATGTTTTTGATGTATTTGATACCACTGATGATGAGCTGAGTTTAGCTAGCTAGCTAGTGCTGTTCACGTTAAACCATTCACTGTTGAAGTCGGACGTTTACATACACTTAGGTTGGAGTCATTAACTCATTTTTCAACCACTCCACAAATGTCTTGTTAACAAACTGTAGTTTTGGCAAGTCGGTTAGGACATCTACTTCGTGCATGACACAAGTCCTTTTTTTCAACAATTGTTTACAGACAGATTATTTCACTTATAATTCACTGTATCACAATTCCAGTGGGTCAGAAGTTTACATACACTAAGTTGACTGTGGCTTTAAACAGCTTGGAAAATTCCAGAAAATTATGTCAGGGCTTTAGAAGCTTCTGATAGGCTAATTGACATAATTTGAGTCAATTGGAGGTGTACCTGTGGGTGTATTTCAAGGCCTACCTTCAAACTCAGTGCCTCTTTGCTTGACATCATGGGAAAATCAAAAGAAATCAGCCAAGACCTAAATAATTGTAGACCTCCACAAGTCTGGTTCATCCTTGGGAGCAATTTCCAAACGCCTGAATGTACCACTTTCATCTGTACAAACAATAGTATGCAAGTATAAACACCATGGGACCACGCAGCCATCATACCGCTCAGGAAGGAGACGCGTTCTGTCTCCTAGAGATGAACATACTTTGGTGAGAAAAGTGCAAATCAATCCCAGAACAACAGCAAAGGACCTTGTGAAGATGCTGGAGGAAACAGGTACAAAAGTATCTATATCCACAGTGAAACGAGTCCTATATCGACGTAACCTGAAAGGTCGCTCAGCAAGGAAGAAGCCACTGCTCCAAAACCGCCATCAAAAAGCCAGACTTCGGTCTGCAACTGCACATGGGGACAAAGATCGTACTTTTTGGAGAAATGTCCTCTGGTCTGATGAAACAAATAGGGAACTATTTGGCCATAATGACCATCGTCATGTTTGGAGGAAAAAGGGGGAGGCTTGCAAGCCGAAGAACACCATCCCAACCGTGAAGCACTTGGGAGGTAGCAGGACTGGTGAACTTCACAAAATAGATGGCATCATGAGGGAGGAAAATTATGTGGATATATTGAAGCAACATCTCAAGACATCAGTTAAAGCTTGGTCGCATTGTCCAAATGGACAATGACCTCAAGCATACTTCCAAAGTTGTGACAAAATGGCTTAAGGACAACAAAGTCAAGGTATTGGAGTGGCCATCACAAAGCCCTGACCTCAATCCTATAGAAAATTTGTGGGCAGATCTGAAAAAGTGTGTGCGAGCAAGGAGGCCTACAAACCTGACTCAGTTACACCAGCTCTGTCAGGAGGAATGGGCCAAAATTCACCCAAATTATTGTGGGAAGCTTGTAGAAGGCTACCCGAAACGCTTGACATAACAATTTAAAGGCAATGCTACCAAATACTAATTGAGTGTATGTAATATTCTGATCCACTGGGAATGTGATGAAATAAATCATTCTCTCTGGGCGTGAGTTGGGGTGGGCAGTCTATGTTTGTTTTTCTATGTTGATTTTTGAGTTTGGCCTGGTATGGTTGTCAAATCAGGCAGGTGTCGTTCGTTGTCTCTGATTGAGAATCATACTTAGGTAGCCTTTTCCCACCTGGTGTTTTGTGGGTGTTTATTTTTCCGTTTCAGTGTTTGCACCATTCGGGACTGTTTCGGTTTTCATTTTGATTCTCTTGTTCTTTTCTATTCATTAAATCACTATGGATACGTACCACGCTGCATTTTGATCCGATCCTTGCTACTCCTCGTCAGAAGAAGAGGACGAGAATCGTTACGGAGAGAGAAGCTGTTGTTCAGTCTCTCGGTCCCAGCTTTGATGCACCGAGGATTTTTTAAAATGTATTTAATCTATTTTAGGATAAGGCTGTAAAGTAATTTTGGGGGGGAAAAAGGTCAAGGGGTCTGACTACTTTCCAAATTAAGCGTATTTCATATTTTTTGTAGTAAATAATTTCAGCGGGCACTACCCGTTCTTCTCTTCTCTGCCACCTACATTTGGGCTTTCAGCTAACTCCTAGTCTCCAGTCCACACTGCCTTGTCTGTGGGCTTTCAGCTAACTCCTAGTCTCCAGTCCACACTGCCTTGCCTGTGGGCTTTCAGCTAACTCCTAGTCTCCAGTCCACACTGCCTTGTCTGTGGGCTTTCAGCTAACTCCTAGTCTCCAGTCCACACTGCCTTGTCTGTGGGCTTTCAGCTAACTCATAGTCTCCAGTCCACACTGCCTTGTCTGTGGGCTTTCAGCTAACTCCTAGTCTCCAGTCCACACTGCCTTGTCTGTGGGCTTTCAGCTAACTCCTAGTCTCCAGTCCACACTGCCTTGTCTGTGGGCTTTCAGCTAACTCCTAGTCTCCAGTCCACACTGCCTTGTCTGTGGGCTTTCAGCTAACTCCTAGTCCCCAGTCCACACTGCCTTGTCTGTGGGCTTTCAGCTAACTCCTAGTCTCCAGTCCACACTGCCTTGTCTGTGGGCTTTCAGCTAACTCCTAGTCTCCAGTCCACACTGCCTTGCCTGTGGGCTTTCAGCTAACTCCTAGTCTCCAGTCCACACTGCCTTGCCTGTGGGCTTTCAGCTAGCTCCTAGTCTCCAGTCCACACTGCCTTGCCTGTGGGCTTTCAGCTAACTCCTAGTCTCCAGTCCACACTGCCTTGCCTGTGGGCATTCAGCTAACTCCTAGTCTCCAGTCCACACTGCCTTGTCTGTGGGCTTTCAGCTAACTCCTAGTCTCCAGTCCACACTGCCTTGCCTGTGGGCATTCAGCTAACTCCTAGTCTCCAGTCCACACTGCCTTGTCTGTGGGCTTTCAGCTAACTCCTAGTCTCCAGTCCACACTGCCTTGTCTGTGGGCATTCAGCTAACTCCTAGTCTCCAGTCCACACTGCCTTGCTTGTGGGCTTTCAGCTAGCTCCTAGTCTCCAGTCCACACTGCCTTGCCTGTAGGCTTTCAGCTAACTCCTAGTCTCCAGTCCACACTGCCTTGCCTGTGGGCTTTCAGCTAACTCCTAGTCTCCAGTCCACACTGCCTTGTCTGTGGGCTTTCAGCTAACTCCTAGTCTCCAGTCCACACTGCCTTGCCTGTAGGCTTTCAGCTAACTCCTAGTCTCCAGTCCACACTGCCTTGCCTGTGGGCTTTCAGCTAACTCCTAGTCTCCAGTCCACACTGCCTTGCCTGTAGGCTTTCAGCTAGCTCCTAGTCTCCAGTCCACACTGCCTTGCCTGTAGGCTTTCAGCTAACTCCTAGTCTCCAGTCCACACTGCCTTGCCTGTGGGCTTTCAGCTAACTACTAGTCTCCAGTCCACACTGCCTTGCCTGTGGGCTTTCAGCTAACTCCTAGTCTCCAGTCCACACGGCCTTACCTGTGGGCTTTCAGCTAACTCCTAGTCTCCAGTCCACACTGCATTGCCTGTGGGCTTTCAGCTAACTCCTAGTCTCCAGTCCACACTGCCTTGTCTGTGGGCTTTCAGCTAACTCCTAGTCTCCAGTCCACACTGCGTTGCCTGTAACTTGGAGCGTCTCCAAAGACAGTTCATCTGGGTCTCCCTCCCTGTCTCCCTCTCTGTCTCCCTCCCTCTCTCCCTCTTTCCCTCTGTCTCCCGCCCGCCCACCCTCTCTCCCTCCCTCTCTGTCTCCCGCCCACCATCTCTCTCTCCCTCTCCCTCTCTCTCTGTCTCCTGCCCGCCCTCTCTCCCTCTCTGTCTCCCTCCCTCTCCCGCTCTGTCTCCCTCTCTCCCGCCCTCTCCCCCACCCTCTCTCCCTCCCTCTCTGTCTCCCGCCCACCCTCTCTCCCTCCCTCCCGCCCACCCTCTCTTCCTCCCTCCCTCCCGCCCTCTCCCCCACCCTCTCTCCCTCCCTCTCTGTCTCCCGCCCACCCTCTCTCCCTCCCGCCCGCCCACCCTCTCTCCCTCCCTCCCTCTCTCCCGCCCTCTCCCCCACCCTCTCTCCCTCTCTCTCTGTCTCCTGCCCGCCCTCTCTCCCTCTGTCTCTCTCCCTCCCGCCCGCCCACCCTCTCTCTCTCCCTCCCTCTCTTCCGCCCTCTCCCCCACCCTCTCTCCCTCCCTCTCTGTCTCCCTCCCGCCCTCTCCCCCACCCTCTCTCCCTCCCTCTCTGTCTCCCGCCCACCCTCTCTCCCTCCCTCCCTCCCTCTCCCTTGTTCTCTCTTTTTTGCTGGCCTCAGTATTCTAAAGCAATGAAATTCCTGAAGGGTTGCTAGTGCCCTTCCAGAATGACTTATGGTAGGAAATCGCTCCCCGCTTACAATTAAAAACCTGTAGGAGCTTGTTTTTTTTTTGTGTGTTTGTTTTTTTTTAAAACCAATGGCCATTTGTTTTCTTGAAATATACTGTAGGTCAGGGCCTCTTCAATAATCCTCTGAAGTTGCAAAGCTGCATCGGCAACATTAAAATGACGTATTGGATGTAGATTCCTATTAACACACACTTATTGTCTTTTGATGCGTTGTAGATGACCAATGTGTAGTGTAGTGCAGGCCGTTTGCTGATAGCTGCAGACTCATTCGCTATACTCCTCCGTACTCTCTCCTTGTTAATCAGACTGATACATCTGTCTGTAATATTCTGTACTCTCTCCTTGTTATTCAGACTGGTACATCTGTCTATAATATTCTGTACTCTCTCCTTGTTAATCAGACTGATACATGTGTCTATAATATTCTGTACTCTCTCCTTGTTAATCAGACTGGTACATCTGTCTATAATATTCTGTACTCTCTCCTTGTTAATCAGACTGATACATCTGTCTATAATACTCTGTACTCCTTGTTAATCAGACTGATACATGTGTCTATAATATTATGTACTCTCTCCTTGTTATTCAGACTGATACATCTGTCTATAATATTCTGTACTCTCTCCTTGTTATTCAGACTGATACATCTGTCTATAATACTCTGTACTCTCTCCTTGTTATTCAGACTGATACATATGTCTATAATACTCTGTACTCTCTCCTTGTTATTCAGACTGATACATCTGTCTATAATATTCTGTACTCTCTCCTTGTTATTCAGACTGGTACATCTGTCTATAATACTCTGTACTCTCTCCTTGTTATTCAGACTGATACATCTGTCTATAATACTCTGTACTCCTTGTTAATCAGACTGATACATCTGTCTATAATACTCTGTACTCTCTCCTTGTTATTCAGACTGGTACATCTGTCTATAATATTCTGTACTCTCTCCTTGTTAATCAGACTGATACATCTGTCTATAATACTCTGTACTCCTTGTTATTCAGACTGGTACATCTGTCTATAATATTCTGTACTCTCTCCTTGTTAATCAGACTGATACATCTGTCTATAATACTCTGTACTCCTTGTTAATCAGACTGGTACATCTGTCTATAATACTCTGTACTCCTTGTTAATCAGACTGATACATCTGTCTATAATACTCTGTACTCTCTCCTTGTTATTCAGACTGGTACATCTGTCTATAATACTCTGTACTCTTTGTTAATCAGACTGATACATCTGTCTATAATACTCTCTCCTTGTTATTCAGACTGATACATCTGTCTATAATATTCTGTACTCTCTCCTTGTTATTCAGACTGATACATCTGTCTATAGTACTCTGTACTCTCATTCATCCTTTCAAGTTCATGAAGTGAGCATGATGTTCCTATCCAATAGTCAGTTGATTCTTTTAACCAGGCATCCCATAATAAGGATGGTTTACTCTCAACAACACCCTCCTCCTTCCACTGATTCTGATTTCTGGCTCTGATAACACACCTCTCGGTTCTGCTATGGTGGACCCTTCCAGGATTTATGGAGTGGACTTTTTTTGATTCTTGGTGGTTAAGGTGTGGAGTAATCTCAATTTATTTTTTGTCGACTCCACACCTCTCGGTTCTGCTTCTCGCCTCATAGTGCTTTAAGTAACTGAATTTGAATGTGTGTTCCAACTAAGGTATCAAGTAAACAGTAGAGATGACCTATCCGTGAGTCAATTCAATTCCCTCCGTGTCCCATAATAGTTAATCTAATTTAAAACAACCTCCTCCTTGATTCCACTTTCTCCATGATCTGATTTCCCGGTGTGATAACAGTTGGTGCACCTCGGTTCCTCTGGACGTTGTTGTTCTTTAAACTGAGAGCCACTTCCTGTCTTTTATACCAGGACAGGATGTACCTCACCTCAACATCCTGTCTGTTATACCAGGACAGGATGTACCTCACCTCAACATCCTGTCTGTTATACCAGGACAGGATGTACCTCACCTCAACATCCTGTCTGTTATACCAGGACAGGATGTACCTCACCTCAACATCCTGTCTGTTATACCAGGACAGGATGTACCTCACCTCAACATCCTGTCTGTTATACCAGGACAGGATGTACCTCACCTCAACATCCTGTCTGTTATACCAGGACAGGATATACCTCACCTCAACATCCTGTCTGTTATACCAGGACAGGATATACCTCACCTCAACATCCTGTCTGTTATACCAGGACAGGATGTACCTCACCTCAACATCCTTTCTGTTATACCAGGACAGGATGTACCTCATCTCAACATTCTTTCTGTTATACCAGGACAGGATGTACCTCACCTCAACATCCTGTCTGTTATACCAGGACAGGATGTACCTCACCTCAACATCCTGTCTGTTATACCAGGACAGGATGTACCTCACCTCAACATAGTTCATTCAGACCAGAGGTTCTACTGAGCCTGGTTTTCAGAGGTATGACGCACACACTGTCTCCAAGATGGATGGCTGCAATCGCCAGCGA